>NC_056727.1:1086873824-1087173824 GCF_019279795.1 Protopterus annectens | reverse complement strand
ATTGCTGTTCAGATAAAACATAAAGTTCCATACAGTATCTTAATACCAGTTTATAATCAGAACAAAAATCCTTGGTAGCATTACTTCAAAACACTTTGAAAACACTAATAATTTTGTAACACATCCCCCTTTACTTGATAACTGTTGTAAGACCAATTCCCTTCTTTGTTTACTTCCTTGAATCAACCAGTTACTCTTATAAGCTTTTTTTCCTATTCCCTTAAGGCCAACAATTCCTTTTTAGTAAGAGTATAGTCAAATAATTTAAAATAAATGTTTAACATTCCTTAAATTAATTGCTAAAAATAGTAATACAAGAGCCTGCAATTTTAGGACTAAAAGTGCTTGTTAAAACTGGAACAAACGTTTTAAGAGGAAAGCGGTTTAGAAATGTGGATGTGATACTACCATCACTCCTGAAGGAAACATTTAATTACCAACAACCTGACTTTTATCAGGAAAAATATCATAAACAGTATAAGAATATAAGTTACTCAAGTAATGGAAGGAGTTAATAGGACTGCTATGGAACCAGTTCTAATATCATTGCAATCTATGTTCATATTATTACAAGCTTGAATAGAAAAATTACAACTTTTAATTTGCAACTGAATTTATATACATCCACAGTATCCTCCTAAAGTTAGGGCACCACAGTGAGAACAGTGTTCTTGTAAACAACACAATGTTATGTTCAGAAAAGGATACTTCAGTACATTAATTACTTGTGTGTTGCCTTATATTGTTGACACTGTCGTTTCTTCTATGCAGGCTATTTGCTTTTGCACACTGTTGCTTGCCATCTGTGAAGCCTTCCTTTAAAGAATCCTTCTCGTGTTAAACAAACTTCCTGTTTATGTTGTGAATGGAAGGGAATGAGTCAAATGATTTATGGGTGAATAAGACATTTTTTCTGTTCATGGAGGGAGATGAGATGCAATACCTAGCAGGTAAATGTAGACACACAGGTGCACCCACCACAGTATAGATACATGTCTCCCTCCCTGCCATCTTGTACATGTTTCAGGATACCAAGTGGACACCTGGTTGATTCATGCCCATGCTGAACTTGCAATGTATGGCCTTAACCCCCTACCCTTGAGTGGTGATGTGGGCATCTGTATTACCATCGGGATGAACTATGCCTCTGTCAGATTACCAACTTTAAAAGTTGTTAAAGTGCATTGGCTCTGCTCTGAAGCAAGTGTAAGTAATAAATCCTTAAAGCTGAATATAACCACCTTATCAAATATGGTACAAAATTCTTCAGTTTTGATGAAAAAGTATGTTGCATTTCCATATTATTTTTGTTGATATGGGTGGCCGCAGATTTGAACCCACGATGGTTCACTACACAATTAATGCATAGGTTACTGTATTTCTATATTATCTACTAGGTCTTGCAGTTGAAACAACTTACATTGAAAATTAACATATGAGAAGATGTAGTAGCGAAACGTTAATCGGTGTTAATTAAAACTGTTCTTATAAAGAAATAAATTGGTTCTCCTTACCTAGAATGCTTTGCAGTTGTATGTAAAAAATTGCCAGATATCTACCTTGACATCACTTTGTAGGCATGGTTATAGAGAACACTGAATAAATGGTAAAACTCAAAAACACAAAAAACAACCAAATAGAACAATATAATTTCACACTTTTGAAATATAACTGGCAATTTTAACAGACACTGGATCCCCTTTGAATGACACACAAAGAAATTAAGCCATGATTAGTAAAGCTGATCATCTTTGTCTCTATGTTGTGGCATCATTCTTGGTGAAGGAAGGATACTGCTCCAGGGTCAGGGTCATGCACCTGCCTGGGCTACATAATCGAAGCTCCTCTATGTCTCTTTCATGTAGTCCCAGGGAGAGTGCGAATCTCAAATAAGTTCACACCAGCATGGACAATGACTGTGTCATGTTGTACTTGCTGTGGAGTGACTAAGTGCTTGTGTTATGTGGGAGTTCTAGCCGATAGGCAGCTACTGTGACTCTCTCCTGTTGTTCAGCCTGGTGAGTGGGGCCGTCAGTGTGTCTGACTAATGGAATCACCTATGACAAGTATGTTTGGTATTGTATTTGGCCTTATGGGAATGTGACTGACTACTTTACACACTGATTTTGTGTGGTTTATGTGTTGCCTGTGGTGTGTCATGAGGTGGCAGTTGCTTGGATGTCTGCTTTGGAGGCCTATGCTGTTTAGGTAAATTTTTGCTCCAGAGCCTCGAGTATGACTTTGTGTGTTTATGTGTTTGATTCATTGTTGTGATAGCTTATGTCAGACTGGTTTTGTGGTGTGTGTGTAGTTGCCTTCTCCTCCTGTCTGGTCTTGCCAGTCCTGAGTTGAAGAGCTCAGCCTCCAGTTTGGCTAAATAGCTGCATCTCTACGCAAGTATTTGTGTTATGTGGGAGGAGAGAGGGATGTCCCTAGTGTACATGAGGCAATTGTAGCACATTGCCTTAATATTCCCAAATTCACCAAATGGACAGGAGAGGGCGCCAGCATCTGGCTAGCTTCGACATGCTAGAGAAATTTAGAAGTTAGGGGTGTAACTTGAACAAGAGAGAGGACTTAGTAAGGAAGTGGGTACTCCTGGGGAGTTTGCTAGTGAGGGACTTTGTATAATGCACAGAAGTGCTAAACCTGAAAAAAGAAAGATGCTTTTAAGACAAGTAAAAGCTTTTAGGAACAAAGTGTGCTGCACTTTTTTAGTTAAAGGATATACTGTTTTAGATTACTAGTAGTGCAGTAGTTCTAAGGGAAAAAAAATGAAGAACAGACTTTATGGAGCCAGAAAAGTTTAACCTTGTTAAACTGGCTGCCGATGCTGCTCTAGTGGCAACTCCGCAGCCAAATCGTAGCTAAAGCACTCTAAAAGCGTGCTTGATAGCAGGGGGCTGGATAGAGCCAGGAATTGACCCAAAACAGCCAATAAAACTACAGTTTCAAGTCAGTAACCACTCCCACGGGGGGCAGGGAAGCAGCTCAATGTTTATCGTGCTGCCACCAAAATTATTAATCTTTTGAATATTTTCAGTGCGACAAGCATATAGTCACCTTTTGGAGGATCAGTTACCACTTGCATTTATTAAGTCTTTTAGTTCTTGGAGTTGACACTAAAGTTATTACTATTTTGAATATTTCGAGGTTGTGTTACCTGGAAAGTGGTAGAGCTGTTTATGAAACTGTACTACTGATACAAAAGTCTTTTCATCTGCATTCATTCGTGCACCAGAACGCATTTGAAGTATTGTGTGATGTTAGCACCTGTTTAAAGCTGGAATGTGCAATCGTACACAGCGGTTTAACAGAAAAATCCCTTAAATGACTGCCCTAAAATTTGAAACCTAAATTCTACCCAGTTAAAAAGTCATAAACCTGTAAAGCTATCATATACTTAAAATGAGTGGAAGAACTATTTTGCATTAAACTATACTACAAAATATACAATGAGCATGCATAAGCTACTAAATATGAAATTCAAACTGTCAAAAATACAGGTGCCTATTTTAAGTGCAATAAGGCACTTTGGGTGTGCATGGCACAGCTGTAACCACACAACCAGGGACTGCAAGGGACTTCATTTTCAGGCATACAACTTACAACATACATGGAAGTGCAGTTATAGATGCAGCATACACATCCCCTTGTGCCCTATTGTATACTTAAACCATAAGGTGCTAAGGCTTAGAAATATGAAATACGCATTGCTTCCAAACTTTCTAAGATCTTACGTCTATGTTGCATTGTGCATTTACCATTCTGTGATGCCTGTATCATGACAGAAAACTTTAATGATACTATGTTTCTATCATGTTTTAAGATGTCATGCAACAAAGCTGCTTTGATTTGTAGTATTGCAATCCTTTAAGTGTTCCATAATTCTTATTTTTCCATTCAGATAGCTTTACCAATTTAAAACAGTGAACAGAAACAAACAACTGAATAAACAACAGTAGTTGATACACATGTGAATGATGATGCACCTAAATTTAGTTCACAATAAATTCCCAATGAGTTACCAAGATGGCATGCCTATAGAACTTACAATGTCCAGAGGGAAGTGTACCAGGAAGTAAAAATTATGAAGAAAGGAGATAGGAAAAAGAGAGAGAATTTTGTTTGTGGAGCGTATGAAAAGCATTGGAAACTAGTCTGTTCTTCAAACTACGACCTGCCCAATAAGATATGGCAGGAATGGAAAGTAAAATATTTTAAGTGATGTATAAGTAAATAACACGAGGATATTTTTCACAATATCAAAAATATAAGAAATATTATTGTATTTAGTAATAAAATAAACAGGTCCAGCCTTACAAAAAAGAGTACATACCTGCAGAAGTCGGACAGTATCTTACCTGAGCTGGTAGGTCTTCCTGTAACTCCAATAAAACCCCAAATTAAGTCCACCTTAAATGGCCCTTATCCAAAACTCTGTCCTTAATTCCATGTTATTCATCCTGATTTTACTGGAACTATATCAGTGCATTAGTAGCAGCATTCGTCCTAGAGGGGTTGATAACAATTCCATTACAACCTGCCTGTTCAGCAACATATAGATATGAGATAATGGATGCCTTGTAAGCCCCTGTAAAGAAAATATTGAAAGGGTCACAATTTAAATGAAACAAAAAAAGATAAATAAGTTCCCTGGACCCTTGACAAAAATAAATTAATACAACAAACAAATACAAATTATTACAAAAGAGTGAAGTGTCAATGAAATGTTCAAAATAATTCATAAAACTGTTTGCATAGGTAGGGATATGTTTCCTCTCATTGCTAAGCCCTGTAGTTGATAATGACAAAGCCCATCAAAATCAAAATAACTTTATGTTAAAAAAAATGAAAAAGAATCAATGATGCATTTCTTGAAGGCCCATCAGACATATGATATGGCGTGACATGACTTTGTTGTAAGCTACACGTGATGGAAATGTTGCTATAAAGCACATGCACATCAAAAGTAGTAAAATAACCCTCCTTCTAATGTTTTTACTTTTTCTAAAAACTGAAAATAATTCCTGACATATGATCCAGAAGACAAAACTGTAAGATGTAAAAAGAAAAAAAAAACTATTGGAGAAATTGGTTGAATTGTTAATGTGCCACAGACTAAAAAGACTGGATGTACAGAAGGCTCCATCAACGTTTTATGAAGTTTTAATAAGCCAAAATAAATGGGAAAAAAGAGACTTGTCATTTCACTGGTTCCATCTGCCTATATTGCTGTTCAGATAAAACATCAAGTTCCATACAGTATCTTAATACCAGTTTATAATCAGAACAAAAATCCTTGGTAGCATTACTTCAAAACACTTTGAAAACACTAATAATTTTGTAACACATCCCCCTTTACTTGATAACTGTTGTAAGACCAATTCCCTTCTTTGTTTACTTCCTTGAATCAACCAGTTACTCTTATAAGCTTTTTTTCCTATTCCCTTAAGGCCAACAATTCCTTTTTAGTAAGAGTATAGTCAAATAATTTAAAATAAATGTTTAACATTCCTTAAATTAATTGCTAAAAATAGTAATACAAGAGCCTGCAATTTTAGGACTAAAAGTGCTTGTTAAAACTGGAACAAACGTTTTAAAGAGGGAAAACGGTTTAGAAATGTGGATGTGATACTACCATCACTCCTGAAGGAAACATTTCATTACCAACAACCTGACCTTTATCAGGAAAAATATCATAAACAGTATAAGAATATAAGTTACTCAAGTAATGGAAGGAGTTAATAGGACTGCTATCAGTTCCTAATATCATTGCAATCTATGTTCATATTATTACAAGCTTGAATAGAAAAAAGTACAACTTTAATTTGCAACTGAATTTATATACATCCACAGTATCCTCCTAAAGTTAGGGCACCACAGTGAGAACAGTGTTCTTGTAAACAACACAATGTTATGTTCAGAAAAAGGATACTTCAGTACATTAATTACTTGTGTGTTGCCTTATATTGTTGACACTGTCGTTTCTTCTATGCAGGCTATTTGCTTTTGCACACTGTTGCTTGCCCATCTGTGAAGCCTTCCTTTAAAGAATCCCTTCTCGTGTTAAACAAACTTCCTGTTTATGTTGTGAATGGAAGGGAATGAGTCAAATGATTTATGGGTAGATAAGACATTTTTATGTTCATGGAGGGAGATGAGATGCAATACCTAGCAGGTAAATGTAGACACACAGGTGCACCCACAACAGTATGGATACATGTCTCCCTCCCTGCCATCTTGTAGATGATTGAGGATACCAAGTGGACACCTGGTTGATTATGCCCATGCTGAACTTGCAATGTATGGCCTTAACCCCCTACCCTTGAGTGGTGATGTGGGCATCTGTATTACCATCGGGATGAACTATGCCTCTGTCAGATTACCAACTTTAAAAGTTGTTAAAGTGCATTGGCTCTGCTCTGAAGCAAGTGTAAGTAATAAATCCTTAAAGCTGAATATAACCACCTTACCAAATACGGTACAAAATTCTTCAGTTTTTGATGAAAAAGTGTGTTGCATTTCCATATTATTTTGTTGATATGGGTGGCCGCAGATTTGAACCCACAATGGTTCACTACCACAATTAATGCATAGGTTACTGTATTTCTATATTATCTACTAGGTCTTGCAGTTGAAACAACTTACATTGAAAATTAACATATGAGAAGATGTAGTAGCGAAACGTTAATTTAATTAAGAAGCTGTTCTTATAAAGAAATAAATTGGTTCTCCTTACCTAGAATTCTTTGCAGTTGTAAGTAAATAATTGCCAGATATCTACCTTGACATCACTTTGTAGGCATGGTTATAGAGAAAACTGAATAAATGGTAAAACTCAAAAACAAAAAAAAAACAACCAAATAGAACAATATAATTTTCACTTTTTGAAATATAACTGGCAATTTTAACATGAGGAGTATAACTGGAAATGAAATTAATTGTAAAACAAAGATACTTCAGAAACTCACCAACACACTTTAAACGCTTCATTCTGTCTTTTCTGAGTGGCAAGGAGAATTGTTTTACAGCTTTCAAATTTGTTACAGTTTCTTGCTGCTGGTTGTGGTGGCCTTTGCTGTAGTGTGAGATTAGACCATAATAACTGAAACATGTTATGCACCTCTTTGGCATCAGTAATCAGAATAATAAGCTAGCCTTTTTTCCTCAGTCTTGAAATCTAATCAGTGCACTCCTTGTACTGACTTTATCATCAACATTTAATGTTGTTATAGACTAATAAGATGAGCATAGCTACATTTCTTTTTCTAACTTTTTAATATAAAAAATGTATACAGCTTTCTACATGGAGGGCACAGCTTCACTTTTCATTATAGAACTGATGGATTTAATAATATATTGATTCAGTTCTCAGTTAACACTTCAAGCATTTCATTCAGTAATACATATGGGACTAGTGCAGTCTTGCTTTGAATTTTTTGATATAATTCAATACTTCTTTAGTTACTTGCCTTTTAATTCTTCTTTTATTTCATTGTTTAACCGTGAGAGGTATAAACTACACACATTTTTTCCTTTGACACTTTTTAATAATGTTCCTTCTTATATAATCAAGTAAAGGACTTCCTGAAAAGCCCTAAATTTTTTGTTATGGTTCTGTCATTGCTAATTACCTCAGTAGAAAGCATATCTCTTGTAGAGTGCTTCTTGTTTTTGAACTTCAATCGCTTAGCTAACTTCCTACAAGCTTAAGATGTCATTACATGGTATTATAATTTTAATGTTTCAAGTGCTGACATTGCCTGGATAGCAATTCTGTGACGAACATATTTCCTAACGACTGTGAAAAGTCTCCAAAGAGTTTTATTATCCAAGCTAACCTTTCTTTAATAAAGTTCAAGTAAGTCTATAAATAATTTAGTACCTCATCAGATTTTTTACGTTGTTCAGTATTCCAAGGTTTGCTCTAGAATAAATAAAGCTTTGAAAAGATCCCTTAGCTGTGAATATCACTAAGTATTTCAAATAATGTTTGAACAATATGAATAAATATGCTATTCGACTCTCCAGTTTTAATATTGGACTAGAAAATTCGATATACATGGTGGCTTAGGATTTAGATATTTAACAGCTTTCAAAGAGAATTATGACACAAAAATGGATTTGCTCCTTTGTTAACTGTCTTTTTTAGCTGATCAGTTCATGTGACAAACCATGTGCTTCTTTGTGTTCTGTAAGATTTATTAGATTTATTAGATAAGGGTGTATAAAGTGTATCACTGATAGCATTGTCTTTCCCTAGAAACTTTAGATGTTCTTGCATTTATATATTTATATTTATATATTTATGTCACTAGTTAATGTCAGAGAATTACATCATTTAGTTAGTATTATATCATATTTTCAATGTTTAATAATCTTATAAATGATTTGCTTATCAACTGACATATCCTGGGTTATAAGTAAACATGTACACTGACAATCCCCCTGATCCTCAAACATACAAATAAGGTATTAGAGAAATATAGTTATGCAATGTCTTTGGAGGTAAGGCTCTCACCTACAAGCACCTGCACTACCAAACAGGTTGTTAGTTGCACACACATATCACCCACCGCACAGAGTACAGATCAGTCTTAAATGTAATCTCCCCAAAACAAAAAGACCTCCCAGATACTGTATACACAACAACTTCCTCAGCAACCTGAACAGTACTCCACAAAAACAACATCCAACAAGACACATACTGCCACAACCCATGGTGTCTCAACTCTAAGCCCATAATGCATACCACTACACAGCTCATTACTTTTGTCATAAGATACTCCATAGTGAGATGCACAATAGTCCTACTCACCATGCTAAGCAAAAGAGAGTCATGGTCATCTTCCTGTCAGGGGTCAGGATCCATCATATCATTCATGCGCTCAGGTCATTTAACCCAAAGTACAAGTATGACTCAGTCATAGTCCACATGGTTGTTAACAATCTGAGACATGCCTTCCTGGAGTATATGAGACATCACTGGGTTCTCAGACTATGTGTCCCAGGCTAGTATGAAACTAGCATTAAGCAGCATTCTACTTTCTCCTAGGATGATGCTACAGTATGAATAGAAAATAATTGATTTCAACAATTGACTTAAATTATGTTATTTGAAGGGGGGTACAATATTTGTTAGCCTGAGAGGTTATCATCAACAGACCATGCTGTTTTGCCAGGGATGCTCTGCATCTGTCCATCCTGTGACTTGAAGTATTGGCTAAAACCTTTTCTACTTCCATACTGCCTTTTTCAAGCATTGCCAACCAGTTAAACCTTCCAACATAGCTATACCAAACCAGGAAAATCTGGTAATACTGTACAATGCCATGAGTCTGAATAAGAAACTCCACTCCCTGCATGCTCTCCTCACCTTGGAGAATTTAAAAGTCTATGCAGTCACTGAGACATGGTTTAAACCGTAGAGAGCATCCTGGTAGTGCTGGCTACAATGCTTTCCACAACTTTCAACCAGCTTCTGCACAGGAAGGGACAAAAGATGGAAGTGTCACTGTAGACATTAAACTAAACACATCTCTAGGGTTGTCCACCATAATGGACCTGAGCTTTTGCACATCCAAATCACCATAAATAAGATCGCATACCTAATCCTTGCAAGCTATAGGTCCTTCACAATGACCCAGAAAAAACACGGCATTTACTTAAAGGCACTTAACACACTCTCCATCCAATCCAACACCATATTCTTAGGTGACTTCAACAGCCCTAGTATAAACTGGGAATCATGTCTGACCCTAACATACATGCTCAGAGATTGCTGGACTTTGTAAATGCCAACAACATGTACTGGCCAGTTCATATACCTACTAGGGCTCAAACATCCTCAATCCGGTCCTCACAACCATGCCAGGATGCTGTCCCCCACACTGTAATGTCCTTGCTAGTCATGTCAGGCTATAAAGTTGCCTGCATTGAACTAAATGTAAAATCAGGGACACCTGAAAAAACTAGAGCTTCTAAGAATTACTCCAAGGCAAAATTCTCACTACTAAGTGACACCTTAAATAAATTTCAAGTCCTGCTAACCCTGAGAATACTGCTGCCTATGCAGAAGCATGCCCAGAGACACTGTATAACTATATCATCAGATGTATAGAGACTGCTGTATGCACCCAAAACAAGCACAGAGCTGGCGCAAACAACAAGCCATCCTGGTGGAATTCCAACATTAATAGGAAAAAACACACAGCCAAAATTTAGAGGGACAATGCCCAGCAAGGTAAAACGCTTAGTCATCAGCCTAAGTAGGCAATGTAGGGAGTTAATAAAGTCCACAAAAGCCAAATCTGAGGTAAAAATAGCTGCCCAGGTCAATGATAAAATAGACATTAACATATAAATTTTTATTAAGTCTTTCTTCAGCTATGTCCAAAACCTCAAAAGCAATACACAGTAATAAACAGAATTAATTGTTAATTTTGCCACCTACATGGGACCAGAAAATATAATGAATCTCCTGGCTGACAAATTTGGCTGAAACTCCCCTCCTCCTCCCAGGATATTCCTCAGGAAATTCCAGCATCTGTCTTACTCCTAACCATTACTGGAAAGCAGGTCCTCAAGGTGCTTTCCAAGGCCAAGATCACTGCATTTATGGGTCTTGCTAATATCCCTGGATGCCTCTTTAATAGAATGAAAAATGAACTATTGGTCTCACTAGAACCTCTGTTCAGCTGCAGCCTACAAATGGACTTCTGTACCTAATGAATGAAGGACTGCAACAGTTATACCACTGCACAAGGATGGCCCACCCACAGACCCAGGAAACTGATGACCCATTAGCCTGATAAGTCTGCAAGGCTATGGAGAGGATAATCATAAATATAAATGATGACATATGGAGGTAATGTGCAAACACTGGACCCTAGTCAGTTCAGGTTTATTAAGGGCAAGTCTTGCCTGCTAAAACTGGTGAATTTCTTTGAGAGTGTTATCAAAGTGACAGATTAGGGTAAATCAGCACATACTGCTTGGCTCAACCTGACCAATCATTTCACACAATACCTCACTCAGGCTTTGTTAACAAGTTCACTAAATTAGGTATTAACCTATAAATCACCCACTGGATAGCCAGCTGGCTTACTGACAGGCCCCAAGCAGTTAGAATTGGGGAATCTATGTCCACAAACAGGCCAGTTACAAGCGGCATTCCCAAGGTTTCAGTGCTGTGGCCACTGCTGTTTCGCATCTAATTATTTGAAGTCAAAGCGAACATGAAGGGCTTCTGTATGACCATGTTTGCTGTTGATTGTATATTGGGAGCAGTCATGACTTCCCCACAAGATACTAATATCCCCCAAGAGGACCTGACGCAGACTAATAACTAGTGCCAAAATCATGGCTTAAAACTCAATGCTAAGAAATGCATAATAACATTTTTCAATATGATGGTCACCCCTGCAAATTACCAGATTGATAATACACCCCAAGAGAAGACCTTGTTGTCAGGGACATGGGAGCACATGTAGACAGAGATTTGGCATTTGACCAATATGTTTATACTGTGATAAGAAAATCATTCCATGCTGCAAAACTTATAAGTAATGGTATGGCACCTAGGTCCAAACAAGTAACAAGTAACTGTCCCATTGCACTCTGTCTTTATGAGACCTGTTACTGAATACAATGTTCCCTTTGGTTTGTACCTCATCAGGCATATGCAGCAAATGGAGTGTCCACAGAAATTTCATACAAAAGGAATACAAGGGATAGAAAACAAGTCATATGCAAACCACCTCAAATCATATTCAGTTTCTTACAGGCTGCTTCAATGCAACTTAATCCTAGCCTACAAATATCTCTCAGATCCAGCACTAACGGACATGTTACATATTTGTGAAACAATTAGCATCATAAACACTCAATCTAGGAATCAAAACCTCACCGGCAACATAAATAGGACATGCTGGAGGGACAGGTTTATGTCTCAGAGGCTCACCCTTCACTAGACCAGGCTTCCTAACAATATGAACCTGAGGTTTTCTCTACATTTATTCAAGCAGAACCTGGACCAGTGGATGGGGAGAGCACAAATATACCCCAGGTCTGCCACCATCTACTAGAGAGAGGTAGCTTGTAATTGTTGACCTAAGAATATACACCCTCCGCAAAATATATGGGAACAATTACTTACCAATTTTTATTTTAGGGAACATGGCTAGGTTTAAAATAGCCCCTTGGGTCTTTCACTTACTATTCTACTATGATACAATTAGTCTGTTTCTCATTCAAATCTGAATCACATAATGCTTCCTTTGTTGTCTTACCATCTGTCTTTAGCTGAGACTTTGTTTGATAATACATAAAAAAAAAACTCCTTGCCTTCTTCCAGACTTATGAGATAATTCTACCACCA
Source organism: Protopterus annectens (assembly GCF_019279795.1). Taxonomy (NCBI): domain Eukaryota; kingdom Metazoa; phylum Chordata; order Ceratodontiformes; family Protopteridae; genus Protopterus; species Protopterus annectens. The sequence goes on along the minus strand of NC_056727.1, from coordinate 1,087,161,442 downwards.
TTGTGTGTTGACATGCATTTAGTTTCTCATGTTCAGCTGAAGAGAAATGGGTTTCCTTTACCTGCATAATACCCTGACTTTATTTTTTCCATTTACATAATTATTCTCCTTTTTTTTATTAGACGGTGTAGTCCATTCACATTTAGTGAATACGTACATATAGATCAGATTACTGGCACGTATACTTAAGTTCCTATATAGCAATACCCAACTTTTCAATGTGTCCATGGAAAGGCATGGCAGATAAAGAAAGAGGAAAGGAAAAACTGATACACACACACACACACACACACACGCGCACAAGCATGTACACATGCACACACGCACACAAGCATACGCACACACAAGCACACACACAGACACACACACACACACACACACACACACACACACACACACACACACACACACACACACACACACGCACTTCATTATACACAGAATCTTTTGTTTTTTTGTTATATTTGTGATACCTTACTAATGTAAACATCCATGCCCGTTGTGACTCCACTTGTTTCCAGGCATAGAATGCAATTGCCTGCCTAACTGAATAATTGCTAGAGGCCGACATTTTCTTTGAGGCTTCCCACCTTGCATGTATTTTACTATTGTTTGTTACTGAACATTTATCAGCAATAACAAAAAGTCCAAATTCTGCTATTCTATATTATTAAAACCAACATGTCATAACATTTTATAATACAGAAATAAACAGTTTCTTACTTTTAATCTAGCTATAACCTCATCTGCTACTTTAAACTGAAATGATCATTTGTTATAGTTTAACACAAGCGTGTGCTTTCTGTGACTGTCCAGAGAGTTGTTTGAATTTTCTTGAATTACTCTCTCTATAAATAATTGTGTTTGCATGAAACTTAGCTCATTTCCTCAGAGCTTCACAATGGTTAGCAACCATGTCATTGGAAATACTTTGATTTGATCAACTACCAGCCTTAAACAATTCTGTTAAAGTCTGTTACATACACATCTGCTGGATTCTATTTGTTTGCAGCATTTTTAAGTGTTTTTCTTGCTAGATCTGCATTTTCTTTTGTTTGTGTGTTTTTGTCATCAACAGTTCATAAGTTTTGGTTTATATTTAATGGCAGTAGAGGAGAACCAAGCATTTTCTATGCTTCTTATCACTTAAAGAACACTTTTACTTTGTGATTGGCCAGAGGGCTGATTATTTTTTTTTCACTTTTTGTCTGTATAAAGTAGTTTCATTTTGGTAATGCTTAATTTCCTCAGTACTACACAACTCTTTGCAACCACACTAATGGAAATACTTGGATTTGGTCCAGAGGCAGCCATTGGCAAATCTATTAAATCCTTATTTGCTGTTTTATATTTTGTTTTCTGCATTATACATCTTACATATCTCTATAAAGCCATCTTCCTAACATCCTCTGTTATTTGCTTCTTAGAGGTCAAAGCTAATGTTAACTGTTTATGGCTGATCATGTTTCCAGATGACTGTAAACCTGATCCATCATTACCTTTCCATAAGGTACTATGATCCTCCAGGAAAGTCTCTTTAAAACCAATAGCTGGCATCATAACCATGGCCTAAAACTAAACACTAAGAAATGTATAATAGTATGCTTCAGCAAACCCCTCCCCCACATCCCCCCTACTTAAATATACCAACTCCAAGACCACACTACAGTGGGGAAAAGGATATATTTCCTCATTCCCATGATCGCCCTACTGGCCAAGCAAATACATTCGGCATTTTCATTTTCACCAGTTACGTATTTCGCTGTTTTTGTACATCGACCTTTATGTGTCGATGTAGATGCAGTTGCTGTTTTGAGCTTTTGTGTTTATAATATAAGCCCCATCCAATCACTATGCACCTAGCAGTTTAAGAAAATCCTTAATTACACAGCTTAAGGGAATGGTATCCAAATCCAGGGAGGTAACTATTCTACTGTATTCTGCTCTTATTAGTCCAATCATAGAGTATATTGCCCCCTTTTGTATGTATCTATCCAAACACCTAACTTAACTCTAATTGCCACAATGCTTTCTCACCAACAAAATCAAGAGCCTAACTCATAAAAGTTATACTGACGGTCTCAAAGCCCTACCCCTCTTTTAATTATCTTACTGTCTGGTGAGGGGTGATTTCTGTCTTATTTACTGGGACTCTACCAACTCTATTCTTTCAGAGCTAATCAAAATCCACAGGTTGATACAGGGTGTCAGGGTAGTGCACGTAATAAGAATGCCAAGAAGCTGAAAAGTAAGGTGCACAAAACAGTGGGGCGACCAGTACAATGCAGCATGGTGCAGAAACCTGGCTGTAAAGGCAGAGTAGTCGATGAAGCTACAGAAGATGGAGATGACATGTCTGAGATGGGTGTTAGAATGCACGTTGTGAGACAGGAGAACATGCTGGAGGGATAGATATGTTTCACAGAGAATACAACTTTTCTGGAATCATCTTTCTCTCCAAATAAAACAAAGTACAACTCTTACTGTATTAAGGCATATTTTGGATTAATGGATGGGAAACCACAAGTTCATCCCTGGTTCAGCACCCTTGTCCCTTGTGAATAGGAGTAAAATGTTGGATTGCATGTCTGCTTGGATAGTTACAATAGCTCTGGGTTAATCATACCTAAAACACTAGGATAAATAACCTTTTTGGGAATCTATGTGTAGGGATGACTGGAGAATAATCATACTAGTGCCAATGTACAAGAACAAAGGGGACATCCACAACTGTGGGCATTACAGAGGTATCAAACTCCTGTCACATTGCATGAAAGTTCTGGAGAATGTGACATAAATGAATATGCAGAGTAGTAGAAAGTAAGATGGGAGATGAGCAGTTCATATTCAGATCAGGATTCAGCACAACTGACTTGATGTTCGCAGTGACACAGTTGAGAAGAAGCTAGAGATGAGGAAAGAATCCAACTGGGCATTCCTATACTTAGAGAAAGTATATGACAAGGTCCCAAGAAAGCCAATTAGAGCAGTTCTGTGGCAGTTTGACGTTTCAGGAAACACTGGTAGGGCTTGTGCAGGCTATGTACAAGGACCCAATGACTCAAGAACAAACAGTGCATTATGGTTCAACTCTGAGCCCACTGCTGTTCATGCTGGTAATGGACTACATTAGCAAAGGGGTAACAGATCAACAAAGTTGCTGTATGCAGATGATGTGGCATTACAAGCAGACTGAACAAGAACTTCTGCAAAGGATAGGGAATTGAATGTATAACTGAAGGCATATGGGATGAAAAATGAGCACAAATAAGACTGTTGTAATGGCAGCAAGAGGGAGAAATCAAATGAAGATTAGAACTGAGATACAAGGGAAAACAGTGGAAAAGGCAAACAGTTTCAAGTATCTGGGAGGGGTGGTTGAGGAGATGGGAAGTTTGAATGAAGAGGTCAAAGCTACACTCATTGGAGCTGCAGCCAACTGGCATAGAGTCTCAGGTGTATTCTATGACAGAAGAATGCCAAAGAAGCTGAAAAGTAATGTGTACAAACAGTGCTGCAACCAGTACAATGTAGAGTGGTACAGAAACCTGGGCAGTAGAGGCAGAGCAGTTGAAGAAGCTAGAGGTGATGGAGATGAAGTGCCTGAAATGGGTGGTAGGATGAACACTGAGACAACAGAAGAAATGAAGATATCAGTGCAGAAGCCCAAATAGCTCCAATTGCAGAGAATATCAAAGAGAAAAGATTATGGTGATTTGGGCACATGTGCAGAAATGCAAAAGACAATGTGATGAAGAAGAATTGGGACAGACAGGAAGAAGGCAAGACAAAACAAGGGCATCCAGGAAAGAGATGGGTGGATTGTGTTAGAAAAGACCTGTGACAGTCAGACATGACTGTAGAAGAAGGTAGGAACGTTTCACTGAATTGACAGAGATGGCTACAGTTGACATGAAATCCAGACCACATGTAGAAAAAGGGAAAAAGGAGGTTGATGATGATGATGATGATGATGATGATGATGATGATGACAGGTTCATAGGTAGGTACTAGGTTATCTGCCCGAAGACATTTATAAGTCTAGTCAGAATGTGTGGGCTTTCACCGCCCCCTTAGATTAGTTCCCTGTGCCTCTGTCCAGCAGAGTCACTGAAGTGATCCCAGGGGTAAACTTTGTGTTTCCCATCCACTCGTCAAAGTTTCTTTTGAAGAGGGTTAGCGAGGAGCTCTGCCTAATGTAGATTGGAATCTTGTTCCAGAGCATGGGAAGTCTCTGGGACAGGAGACTTCAGCACATCCTATTTATTGTTGTGGTGAGGTTTAGATCCCTGGAGCTTATGGCTCAAGGGGATAAGGTTTTCTTTAGGTGGAGCATGTCCATCATTTCTGGGTTGGGCATGGTCTTGTATGACAGGCAGAGATCACCTCTGAGTAGGTGGTATGCAACCAAGTACAGCTGGAGTTTCTTCAGTCGAGCTGCATAGGGCATCTGCTTGAGGCCAGTGAACCTCTTGGTGAGGCACTTCTGTGGTCTTTCCAGTTGTTGCAGGTGTCTTGTAAGGTACATTACAAATGGGGCATTGTACTCTATGATGGGTCTGATGAGTGATTCATAGAGGGGCCCAATGACCTCTTTCGATCTGGATGCAAACCCTTTTGTGATTAGGTGGGCCACATAGAAGGATTTCCTAACCATTTTGGCAATGTGATTATCAAAGGAGAGGTTACTATCTACTTGGGTCCCCAGATCCCTTAGTACGTCTTCTGTATTTAGGGGGCTACCACCTATGTGGTAGTCTGTGGGTACTTTGTTTTTTCCAAAGTGGATGACTATGCACTTTTTAGCATTTAGCTTGAGGCCATGGTTTTGACACCAGGTATCTGCCTCAGTGAGACCCTTTTGGAGGATGTCTGTGTCAGACGGAGAGTCAGTTATAGCCCCTAGTTTGCAGTCATCTGCGAACTTGATCAGCCATAGTCCTCCTGTGCTTGCCTGTACCTCTGAGAAGTATATGCCGAACAGGAGGGGTCCTAGGACTGAGCCCTGGGGAATGCCACTTGTAACTGGTTTAGAGTCAGACCTAGCTCCCGCAACTATTACCATGTGGGTTCTGTCCATGAGCCAGTTGGCAACCCATCTTGTGACGTAGGGCTTTATGTTCAGGCTGGTGAGCTGTCTATAATACCCGAGTGGGGAATGGTGTCGAAGGCCTTTGCAAGGTCTAGGTAAGCTGTGTGGACCACCTTTTCCTCGTCTATAGCCTTGGTAACTGTCTCAAAGTCCACCAGGTTTAGGAGGCATGATCTGCCCTTAACAAAGCTGAACTGGGTGGGGTCCATTGTTTGGAGGTTTCCAATGTCTCTATCAATGAGATCCATGATGATGCGCTCCATAGCTTTGCAGACCAAGCTAGTCAGGCTTATAGGGTGATAGTTCCCGGGGTCCGTTGTGGCTCCACCTTTGTGGAGTGGAATAACCGTTGCTGTGTGCCACTCTGTGGGCACATAGCCTGTGGAGAGGCTGAGTTTAAACAGTGTGTTTAGGTGAAGGTTTGTTCATCTTTGAGCTCGTGTAGAACGCAACCTGGGACACCCTCCGGTCCATTTGATGCTGTGTTTTTGGCTTTGGAGAGGGCTGTTTTAACCTGAGTGACTGTGATTTCAGGGGTACTACATTCTTTTGGTATAGTTATGGGCCCTTTTGGGGGTGAGAGGGAGGGGTGAAGTTTGCACTGAACCTGTCGGCCAGGATGTTGGCTATATCGGTCAGTTCAGTGTATTTTGTGCTATTCTGTACTAACTCCGAGCAGATCTGAGACTTGCCACTTAGATTCTTGACATAGCTAAAGAATGCCTTGTGGTTATCTTTGGAGTCCATGGCAATTTTTCTTTCGAAGCCAGACATAGATGATTTTATGAGGGAATGTAGTTTCTTGCTGATATTGATCAGGGAGGTCTTCCCTTCTTGAGATTTTACTGTTTTCTGTACTAGTTTCTTCCTTCTATTGTATAGCTTGTTTATGGCAGGGGTCCACCAGACTGGTTTCCTTTTCTTGGAGGAGTGAGTCTTGGTTTTGTTTGGGATAGCACGATCCATGCATTCTTGCAGGTGCCCGTAGAGTGCATTAGTAAAGGATTTTGCAGCTTGGACAGCGTTATCCTTTAGCATGGGGGCTTTGAAACTTCCCACCTCGGTCTTAAGTAACATGAAGTTTGCTTTTGAAAAGTTTTTCACGGTGGTTTCTTTGACCAGGGGTGGTGGCGGAATGTGGATATCCAGAGTGATTAGTTTATGTTCAGATCTAACCAGCGAGGGGTTGACCTCTGGTTTGGAACACCTGTCACCAATGTTGGTGATGACCAGGTCCAATATGTTGTCACCTCTGGTAGGGATATTGACCAGTTGTTGATATTGACCAGGGTGTTTGAGTTTATAAATTCTAGGAAATGTTGGGCAAGGGAGTTTGTACTTGAGTAGTTCTCCCAGTTAATGTTTGGGTAATTGAAATCACCCAATATCAGGGTGTTTGGTAGGACCTTTATGTTTCCCAGTATTTCCAGGAATGCGGAGTGGGGGTCCTGGGACATGGTGGGTGATCTGTAGCAAGCTATAATTTGAATAGCAGTTTTGTCCATTGTTAGTTGCTTGTGGATGATCTCTTAAGCATCGTGCTGTGCCACTAACCTGGAGGTGTGGGTATCCTTTATGAATATGGATATTCCCCCGCCTTTTGCATTTCGGTCCAGGTTTTGTGACCGAAATGTATGGTATGAGTTCTAGCCTGGTAGTGCTGGGGTGCTCTCCGGAGCCTTAAACCAGGTTTCTGTTACTGCACATATATCAATTTTCTCCATACTGAGGAGTGCCTCGAGTGCATGCATTTTGAGGTTTAGACTTCTGGCATTGAGTAGCATTACCCTCAGTTTTTTGTTACTTGTGCTATTTATGGGGGTGGGTTTGCCTTTTGAGCCTTGCCTAAAAAAGGCACTATGGGGGTGGTAAAAGCCTTGGCCAGTATTCGAAAGCCTAAGGGTGACAGGTGCAAGCCGTCTCTAGTGAAGCTAGATTATGATTGTTAGGCTTCTAAAGATCCACATGGATTTATATCTTACTAAGTACCTATGAAGTAATAAGCCTATGAAGATGAACACATTATACAACAACTTCTTAAATAATAGATTAACATAAATCTTGCAATCATAAATTGCAGCTTTCACCTTCTGAAGTATCAGTTCTAAAGGCTATACATACCATTGTCATATTGGCAGTAATATTACATTTGTACAGTCCCAGAATTTATCTATTTCTTGTTTTTTTTTAATGTGAAAAATAGAAACAAAGAAATTTAAATGCTTTTATATGAATTTTATGATGGCCCTTTATGGTAGAAACACCTAGATTATATTAACTTACGATCAATATAACAGATAAATAAAAAGACTTCCATAGGTCACGGAGATTTTCCTGTCATGAATTATAAATGTGTCAGTAATCTCTTGCATTTGATTTTTGCCTGGGTTTTCCAGTAGCATTAATTGTTTATCTCTGCCCTTTAGGTGTACACTCGATCTACAGTACTTATGGGTTTCTTTAATCTGCTTTAACGATGCACATAAATTTGTGTGAGTTATACCTATAAGTTTTGTACTCCATACTTAACTATTTATTACTTAACATCGCTTTGCTGTGAACTTTTGCTAGGTATCTAGTACCTGTATTTGATTGAGGGAGAACAGTATATAATATTGTCTTTATACAACTGGGCACTATGTGTAATAGGTATTATGTACCTTACCAGCCATCTCAGTGAGCAGTTATACTTTTACCTTCTGAAGATACACTAACAAAAGTCCTCTTCCTTTAAGACTGGTCCACTTTCACTTTTAAACAGTTAGTGCTTAATGACTCTCCTCTTTACTAGACTATCAAAACACCTGCCAAAATCAAACTGTAGCACATGACAGAAAATCTTTCTTGTCAGGTTATCAAATGCTGTAACTAATTAAATACAAAAACCCTATATTGTTCAATGATATTAACATTAGTTAGCTTGTCATGTCAGTTGCATGTTAGCAGTCATGAACAATATCCTTTCCTGAGCAGGTTTAATGTGTTCACTGACAGTTTCATTATTAATATTTATTTCACTCATTCAGAGGATAAAATAAACATGTTAATTAGCTTAGGTATTTATTTTTGAAATAATGTCACTAAACTTTCATTATTTACCAAATCACCTGCCTCTCAGCATGTATTCTAGCTATTACAGCATCATTTCTTGTAAAGACATTAATATTTTTAACAGCTCATTAAATTTTTATGTTCATTTAGAAGTTCTTATTTACCTGTCATAACAGCATCTTTTCCTTTGGAAATGCGTGCTGTATGCCCTCAGCCTTTCTCGAAATCATCTATGAAAAAACACTACAGGTGTATGAGCTTAGCAATATTCTAAAATATTCCAGATGTGACAAAATAAAACCTGCAAGCTGTTTTATAATCAAAATGTAAAAACGGTTTCTGGTAGAAACTTTAACAAGTCTCAGGAGTATTCAGGAACAAATAACGCACTGCAAAGACATGTTTTTGGGAGGGTCACTCAGTGCTACGTGTCTGATTCAAAGACCACTGTAATGCTACAGAGCTACAAAAACCAAGGCTACTAGTGCAACAGTGGCCTGCTGAGTAATGCTGCATGCAGACGTGGCAATCAGGAGGTGCAGCTCTTCTAAATGATCCATTGTGCTCTGCACAGGAACCATATGCCAGGATTAAAATAGCTCTGTAGACGTATTCAAAGAAAATGCTCGAACAAATTATTTGTAAACTACCCACTGTGCTCTGCACAGGAACTGTACTCCAGAACTGAAATAGCGCTGAAGAGCTATTCAAAAAAAAGCTCTAGCATTATTTCTGAGAAGAGCAATGGAGCAAAATATGATGTTTTCTGGCATTTTCCCACCGCTGTCTGTAGAAGTAGCAGGGCACTTCATACCATACCATATCAGGTAAGAGGGATGCATGCATGTGTGTGTGTGTGTGTGTGTGTGTGTGTGTGTGTGTGTGTGTGTGTGTGTGTGTGTGTCTATAGGCATTGCAAGAATCTATAGGTGGAATTGTAGTTCTGCCTGTGCAAACTGTCCAGTTCAGAGACACAGAAAGAAGTTGATAATGAGCTTTTGTTCCATACAGCTCTTTCATGTATTTGAATTGTGAATTGGTTCCAAAGCACTACTAGAACACATACACTTCACTGATGTTATCACTACACTACAGAGCTAACCTTTTGAAATACCCCAAAAGCAACAAAATAGCTGATGACGATAAAAATGGATCACTTTTTATTAAACAGAAAGTAAAGCTAGCGCTTTTGTCTTCCAATTGTTAAGACTTCATCAGACTTTTAAAATAAACCCTTAATGCCAGTTAAATAACATCACCTTAAAATCACGACACTTCCCCAATCCCCCAATCGTATCAACGTTTCAGTGCTGTAGACTTTAAGTTACGTTTATTATTATAGAAAACAAAGAACACTGCACTCGATAAATAACTTTCATTTTATTTATTTTATTTTATTTTTATTTTACATTTGTTGACCGGGCTGCTCCAACTGGATATATGTCCATTTTCAGTGGAGGCCCGGGGATAAAAGCTCCGCACATCAGAATAGTATTACACAAACACAGGTACATTAGCAAATTTTGACAAATTATAACAGTACATTACATATTAGCTTAGGAGTAAGGAAAAAAAATACATTCCTAGTTACAAAAAATACATTCCTAGTTACATAAGTATGGATATACGTACAGAAAACATATAAAGGTAAGTGAAATAGGGCACTTTTAAACTAAAAGGTTACACACACATTATTGTTAGTAAAATATTAATGAGATTGTGTGAGTGAGAGGATTAGTATCTGGAGACAAGGGAGGTAGTTAGTCTGGCTTTGCACAGGGGCATAACCAGTGTGATTTAAGGTATGGTTTGAGTTTGGTTTTAAATAGGGTAATTGTGGGTAGGGAGGTTAGGTCATTAGGGAGGGTGCTCCAGGTTTTACCCACTGTGTTAGAGAATAGAGAGTCTCCGGCCAGATTGCTGGTTTTACCTATCTTTACTAGTAATTTATTTGAAGAGCGCAGGGTCTTTAGGTTATTGTAGGGGGTGATTAGGTTATTGAGTATTGGAGTATTTGTAGGTTGATACAGAATCTTATAATACATTACTACAATAATAGTATTATTATAATACATTAATACTTTAATAAAGTGGTTTAGTGTTTTTGTTTCATCAACCTGAAACTTGGTTAGGCGCTGGGCTGGCAACTCGACACTGTAAAACTCTACTGCCAATCATGAGCGGACAGGTGATCCGCTGTGGCGACCCCTAACCGGGAAAAGCCAAAAGAAAAAGAAGACAATTTGGAACTTCATCAGAACAGTATTGACATAACTTCCCAACACTTATAAAGCATACTAACCAATTATAACAATAATTAAGACAATTAAACCAGTAATTAATTTACACACTAATTAATCTCATTCAAAAATAGGTATCTAAAACATATTAAATAATCATCACACCATGTAATTAATATATTGGCAAAGTTATAACCTAAACTCTTGTGCCTCATATTTCTAATTGCTATTGTTTTTACTTTCCATTCTGCTATCATTTCTTCTGTATCTGTAGTATTATTTTAATGCATGAAACTTACAATGTGATTAATACTCATAGCAAAATTCACATATTCTACTTGTTCTGATAAGCATGCATATATTTGAGACTGTGTGTTCGCTTTTCACACACACAAAGTCATACATTATGTAAAACAAGGAATAGCATTTATCTGTCTCATTTAAAAAATCTTCATTAGAACATCCTGAAGCAGTAGAGAGATAAAGTCATTTGAACTTAAGGTCAAATTCTGACAGAATGGCCTTTTGGAATTGATAAACTGCAACATTAACAAAACCGCTGAAATTGAAACTGCACATTTCAGTTATCTTCAGAATAAAAAAATGGGCCTTTACTGTCATTTACTGCTACCCTAGATCTTTATATCTATATATATATATATATATATATATATATATATATATATATATATATATATATATATATATATATATATATATATAGAGAGAGAGAGAGGAGAGAGGAAGAGAGAGAGAGATAGCAGTGATGTATGTTTGCCTCCATTCAGCCAACATGCCAGACTTCTGCAGGGTCTTTACTTGTAGGGCTTTTTTTAAACAACAACCCCACCTACACCTTGACAGCTGTTTCCTTATCAGTAGCCTCCTTGCACTTCTGCTCCATCTTTCATCCCAGTGTTTAACCATGTGTAAGAAGTTTTACATTTATATTCCACCCTGGAGCACCACTACCCATGTTCAATGCTTTCCAAGTCCATTGCTTCCCAATGTTTGTTTTATCTAATTCTTTGCCAGCTCCTCTGACCTTTTATTTTGTTTCACCAAAGTAACAGTGATGTAAAGATTCTCTCTGAATGTCACTAATTTACTGCATTCTCGGTTCTTTCATGTTTGGTTGTATAGTGTGATGAAGATGGAAGCTACAACCAGCATTCCTTTTCTTTCTAATGCTATGTGTTATTTTTAGAGCTGCAAGAGGTTCTCTGTTTCGATTCTTGGCTGGTGTGCCTTCTGTGCAGAGTCCCATAAGTCTGCTTCACATGCAAAGCCATTGTGCATGTGACTTATTATGGAATTTATCAGTCATGACATAGGAAACCTCCAAACACTGGACTCATCTCAGTTTGGATTCATCAAGGGCAGGTCATGCTTACTCAACCTGGGGGATTTTTTTGTAAAGGTCACTGAAGCAATGGATGAAGGCAAAACGCTACACACCACATACCTTGACCGGCCAAAAGCTTTTGACACAATTCCCCATTCAGGCATAGTAGAAAAGCTGAATAAACCTTCACGTCACCTGCTGGATTGCCAGACAGATAGGCTGCAGATAATCAAAATAGTGGAAGTTACCTCCACAAAGAGACCAGTCACTATTGGAGTCCCACAGGGTTCTGTGCTTGGACCGCCACTATTTGGCATCTACTTTTCTTATCTAAAAGCCAATTCCAAAGGGATCTGTCTGACTAAATTTGCAGATGATTGCAAGTTACGAGCTCTCACTGAATCCCCAAATGACTTAGTAATCCTGCAGGAAGATTTGTCTCAAATAAATAAATGGTGCCAACATCATGAACTGGAACTAAATGTCAAAAAAATGCATTATTGTAGCCTTTAAAAGTCATCTACCCAAGGGAACTACCACGTTGATAATGAAAGCTGACTTAGTTGTTCAAGATTTGGGAACTTATGTGGATAGTGACCCAACTTTTGACTAACATGTGTCTGTTGTTATAAGAAAGTCTTTCTATATTGCACAGCTTATAAACAAAAGGATTATATCTAGATCTAGGTATGGCATTGTCCCCCTTTACTCTGCCTTTATTAGGCCAGTCATTGAATATAATGCACCCTTTGGCATGTCTCTGCCCACATACATGCAACAACTGGAACGCCCACAGAGATACCTTTGCATCACACACACATAGATGCATAGATACATATATATGCATAGATACATATATATTTTTTTGTCAAAAATTAGTTGAATTAACCAACATAATATAAAGATAACTATTGATTTCCAGTGTAATTTACAGATTTTTAAGACTAACAAAAGTATATGGAATATTAGTGAAAGCTTTATCCAGAAATTGAATATTCTTTATCTAAACAGTACATCTAGAAGATAGTCACAGTCGTGAACAAGACAACCTAAATATACAGTCCAGGATCAGGAGTCAAAGAGGGGATGGGATGGATGCATTATCAAGCAACATACAAAGTACTTCACAAAAAAAGAACTAAATTGAAGTTGAGAACATTGAATACCTCATTATCTCCTGAAGCTTAACAGCTGCTACAGGCTAGGATTTACCTTGATAGTAAAACAAGGTGCTCACAAATACATGAGCCACGCATTGCTTTTGTCAAGTTTTTATTTTATTAAACTTTAAAATATATAACAAAAAATAAATTAATCAACTGGTCCACCAGGTATCAAAAATGCACAAGGAAAACTACTAGTTAACTGAGAATAAATAAAGTAAATTAAACAATTTGCCGAGTATTGAAGGAGAAGGCAGAAGTCAAGAAGTTTCTCAAGAACAGTAATTCGATATAACATTGAAATATAGTAGAGTGGGTCTATGATTATTTGATACAAACATCTCCTTGATGCTTTTCAATTTGCTCATTAGGTACTTACATATTATAGCAACCAGATTTTGCGATGTAGTGTACATTCCGCCATTTGTTTAAATTTTAGAAAATGTAGTGTATTAGGAAAGGGTTGTCTGTTTAAAAGTATGCTGGGATATTGGTGGGTGATTTTTTAATATTTTTATGGGTACAATTTTTGGATAAGTGCGTAGTGTGCTGAAAAGACTTTGAGCATTACGCTGGTACATATATTTATGAGCAATCTTTTGAAGGTGCTTTTCATTTCAGAGCTGTTCTGATGAAGGCAGTGGATTACTGTTGAAAGCGCTTAACTGTTTTGTGCAATAAATTTCTTCGATCAGTATAGAGTCCGATTTCCTGGTGTTTCTGTTGCTTTGCAGCTGGTTTTTCTATTTCAGAGCTGTTATCGGAAGGTGCTGGTCGTATGGGAGTTATCAAAGGATTTTGGAGATTTGAAAGCTATCATTGAAAGGTGTTCATATGGGAGTTATCGAAGGAGTTATCAAAGGACTTGGGGATCGTTCAAGGTGCTTTTCCTTTTGGAGGTATCGTTGGAAGGTGGTGTTCATTTCTGAGTTATCGAACGAGTTTGGAAACTATCATTGGAACTTCGTTTGTTTGGAAAGGTTTTTTTGGATATATCATTGGGGCAATCTGTGTTTTTGGACTTTGGGAGCTATCGTTGGAACTTTGTTTGGTTAAAAAGGACTTTTTGATTTATCGTTGGGGCAGTCGATGGTATTTTTTAATTTGGAGTTATCGAAGGACTTTGAGAGCTATTGTTGAAACTTTGTTTGGTTGAAAAGGACTTTTGGAGCTATCGTTGGGGTTTGGGATTTATCATTGGATGTGTTACACGTGGAGATTTATTTTTCAGCTGTATTTTCGTTTATTCAATTCTTGGATCACTTAAATGCTTTCATTAAAAAAAGAAGAAAATGGAGACAAGGTAAGTGATTGAGGAAAAATATTTAATGATTAAACTGCATTTATTGAATGGTACATATGCAATGTAATATAGGTAAATTCAGAGTACTGCTTTGCTTCTTTCTTCGTTATAATGTGTATTCGAATGTCATTAATTTTCATAGCTGTTAGGGCTCTACTGTTTAATATTGTTAATTGTGGATTCTTCAATTGCTGTTACATTGGTTGTCAGTGTAGATAGTACAGATGATGTGGATTGTTCACTGGGTGTTGTTTTGTTTTTTACTGTTGAGAGCTTAGAAGTAGTTGGTTGGTTAATTGCTGTGGTACTTGTTTGGATTTTCTGTTTTTTGTGGAGGAAAGTTGTTAGCGATGGCTTTTAATAGTTTTTCGAAGCAGTCTTCTGAATTTGATAGTTGTGTTTCACGCCACATATAATCAACAAGATAGGAATGTAGATGGTGACATGCAGTTCCTCGCTGTTTCTCTTTCTCCACTTTACTGAGCCCCACATTCTTTCTATATGTTGTGTATGCACTCCAGAGTCTGGGTCAACAAAATTGTAGCTGTGATTAAGTTTGTCATGGCTGAAGCCAGCTTTTTCTAGTTGTTTTGTTTGGTATGCTTTCCAGGAGTCTGAGTATATAGTGCTGCCTTCTTTGATGTTTTTTTGTATTTGGTCAAACAATGTAGAGGCACTTCTATAAGGCATTTTTACTACAAACGTTTCTTTGGTTTCCCTACAGATCCCTCCGAACATCCACTGTTGAGGTAGGATACGACCGCTGCTATTTTTCCGCCAAGTAAATAAACGTTCGTCAATTTCCACTATACGCCCTGGCCCTCCGATCTTTTTCTTCTCTTGTTTTTCCAACTCCATGGTACATACATCCCTTAAATAATTACTCCAGTCGATAACTGTTTTGTCAGCCATATCCAATTCTTCATGACAGAAATTAATGCTAGTTAACTGCTTACACCAATAGTATATAAAATGAACAGCATTTATAAAAGAAATTCTACTTCCTTCAAAAAAGTTACCTTCCCGAACTCCTATATGCTGGTAGCATTTAGTAGAGTTGCATTTCCAAAATTTTTGTTTTCCATAGTATAATTTCATTTCATGTCCTGAACTGCATTCCTTAAAACTGTGTATAATTCCATACTGTTGAAATAACTGAATTGCCTCCTTATCTGTCTTAGGTAAATCCCACAATCGCATTTTTAACAAAACTATGACTACAGCAATCTACTTAGATGGTTAATAACTATATGCCTTTTCAATAATCTGTTGACTAGAGTTTTGACAACTTTTGTATAGCACGAGAAATGGAACACATACAGAGATGCATTACTGACATGCGTAAATAGCAGTAAAAAAGGGCCAAGCTATTTTAAAATGTTCTTTTCTCTGTGTTTTCAAGTTTAAATAGTACTATAAATTAAAAATATTATAGAAAAGACATTATTAAGTTTTAATATTGTTAATTCCATTTTTTTTAAGGAAAACACAAGCGAATAGTTTTAGCTTGAAAATCTGGTTGCAATAATATGTAAGTACCGCTCATTAGTCCAATAGAACTTCTTTAAAGCAGCAACTTCTATAAACAATATTACATTATCTTTACTTGTAATGTTCAACCCAAAATTGTATGCTAGCAATAATATGGGCCCTGAATTCCATATATGGCAAATTTAAAAATCAGATAACTAATACATTTCTTTTTTCCTTTGAAATGAAATGAAACCCAAGACAAGAGCTCACATTAACAACCATAGATACTCCAAACAAATATTGGGAAAACTCCACAAAGAGTCTGACCAGAGGTGAGACATGACCTCAAACCCTAAACCTGTGATCTGAAAACTATCTCCATTTCAATGACTACTATGAAAAGAAACTGAATTAAGTATATATTTTTATCTTGTGCTGAAGTGCTACATCCAAGACTGCCAGCAGTGCAATAACTACTTATTATTAATTCTGTTTTATTCTAACTCTGAGTGCCCTCATAGGGACAGACATGCTGGTATGATCTTGTTTTCTTTGAAAGGTGTGTCTTGTCCTAATACACTGTGAAGGTACAGATAATCAGATTACAGTATGGTGTCTACTACAAGTGTTCCCATGCTATTACCTCATAACTCATTTGCACACTGACACCTGCATCAAACAGCAAGTGTCCTAAGTACCACTAGTCTCACCCTAGTGAACTACTCAGCCCTTTGTCTAATTGACCATAATAAACTGCATAGCACTTACAGAGCCCTTACTCTAACCCCAAATTCCCACCTGGTCCTTAACCTTATCCTGAATCTTCACTCCCTAACTCTAACTATAAAACTCCCATCCCGCTCCCTAGACCATGAGTCTCCAGTTGCAGTCTATCCATAAAACTGCCCTCCTCCTCCCTAAAGCTAAACTTCCTGATCACTCCTTAACCCTAAACTCCCCTCCAGTTCCCTAAAGCTAAATTCTCCAATCACTCCCTAAACTAAAACTCCATTCCACCTCTCCAAACCTGAATTTTCTGTTTACTCTCTAACCCTAAAGCTCCCCTCCTGCTCCCTAAATGTAAAACACTACTCACCCCCAAACTAAAGAAATTCTCAATCACTCCCTAAACTGAAAGCCCCCCCCTCACGCTCCCCAACCCGACACTCCCCACCTGCTCCATAACCTAAAACTCCCATCTTGCTCCATACCTTAAAACTCTGCTTGTGCTCCCTAAACCTAAATTCTCCTTTCATCTGTTGCCTGAAAGTCTAATCTAAACTCCACCCCCCACTCCCTTCCCACAGCTGCTGTGTTTACCTGACTGAAACGTGAATAATGTGTTTGGGCAAGGTGCAGCAGATCCACTCTCTCCACATGGCTGCTGCATCTTCCCAAACACATATTTGTGTTTAAGTATGAGTGGCAGCTCATGTAAATTGCAAGATGATTGTGCCTAAGCTGTAAGACCATGGTCTTTGAAAAAATGGGACTCGGTTTAGTGGAACTAGGAAAAATATAATCAGGTTTAAGAATCTTCAGTAGAAATATCAGTGACTTTTTGCAGTGATTCTAACATATTTGTTTCATACATATGTGTTACACCATCCATGAATAATGCTTAAAAAAAGATAAAGAAATAACTGTGATAACATAGCCTATTTAAAAAGTTACATTTTGTAACTTTCAGGTCCCGCATTCCTTCCTTGAGTAAACTAGATTGTCATTTTCCCTGTCTTGCAAAGCACAGTTAATTAGTGAAGTTGCTTTCAGTGTTTCTTAGGTTTATTCACCTTCAAACTTCAAAATGCTTAATAGACTTCCTAGGGAAGGGAAAGTATGCAGCTTATATGACAGTACAAAGTCAGAAAGTTGTGAAATTTGAGGCCTACCACAAGTTTGACCATACTCTCTCTCTCTCTTTCTATATCTCTATCTCCATAATCTTTTGCTACTCCTTTCAACTCTTTATGTTGCACTTTCCTACATGCACTGCCAAAAGCCATAGTCAGCATGGATAATATCTCAAATTAAAGTCAGAAACTAGTTACATCAGCATGTTATAATCTTCTGCTTTAACACAAACTATACAATGTTTATGATTTATTATTAAGAATTAAATAAAATATTTATAATAGAAGATTCACTGCGCCTAAACTATGTTGCATTTTATACCTGTGACTGTCATGCTAAGCAAACTTCTTAAACTCCTGAAAATTCACTATGGAAATTATTTAAGCTTATCTAGTACCGTCTTTCTTTTGTATGACATGAATTGTGTAACATGTATGTAATTTTTGTTAAGATTATACTGTACTGTCTTTCTTTTTTATGACATACACTACATAACTTGTATGTAACTTGCATACAGTTTTGCATCTGATTAATGGTTGAACCATTCCATCTTTCTGGTTAACAAACACAATCAATCAATTATTACTTAAATGCGTGCAAGCATGAATGAATGAATGAATGAATGAATAGCTTTATGACGTCAATGTTCTTGTTGTCTTTCGGCTTTTCCCGGTTAGGGTTCGCCACAGCAGAACTCTGGTCTGCTAATGATTGGCAGTAGATTTTGACAAACGTCGAGGTGCCAGCTCGACGTTCAACCTTTAACAAAGGCATGCCCATTTACGCATGTCTTTCGAACTCCCACCGAACCGCGGGGAGGACATGCAGACTCCACACAGAAGGCACTCCCCGCACTCCAACCGAAAATCGGATACCGAGATGTGTGTTTTCCTTGGCAAAAGACTTTCAGATGTGATAAGTGATATGATTCAAGAGTGAGAGAAAAAGAGAGTGAGACAAATCCCTAAAGAAACTATTGTGATATTTCATTCAACCTCAACATGGTGTGCACTGAGGAAGCTGGCTGGGAGAGAAATGCCATACAGGGAGAAAAACTATTACTCTGGTATAAGGAAATGTGTTTAGGGTGTAGTTGTCCTTTAAATACGATGTACATGCTGCACAGAATTATGACGCTGCACAGAATTATGACCTGCCTTCTTTTACACTCTTTCTGAAGAAGTCTTCCATTTCAAGCATCAGTTTTATCATTTATTTTGGATTTGCTGTTTGTGTATTTATAAACCACTTTTTTTTCTAGGTTCCATGACTTTTGTTTGTTGCTACAAGGGTCATTCATTGCTGAGCTGATCCCTCAGTCTCCATCCAGAAAATCTGATGTGCAGATAACTGTCCTAACAATTAACTAAACATCACATTTTTTTTACTTTAAGTGTTCTCCTTACCTTTAATTTGGTTACCCTAGGCTCTAAGTAAAATGTTGAATTTCAAATATGTTTCCCAAAACCTCTGCCCCTCTAAAACTTGTTTTTGACCACTTTTGCTCTTTACTAGCCAAATAATTAATACCATTGAGAAAAGAGCCAGATGAGGAATCATAGCTCTCGTCTATAGAGCTGCATGTCCATTTATACTGTATCAATGGTCTCAATAGCATTCAACCCCTCACTAATTATGGAATAGATTAGTAAACCTCTGCCTTCTCAGCAAACTGCAGTTTATAGGAGATAATGCAGCTTCACATCCAACTACAGACTTAGTCAGTCATCCAGAACTGTTCTTGTAATCAGAAACATTTTATGAGTCAGTTTTCAAGTAAATACGATAAGCATGGGCCAATCTGCATATAAAGATAACAGACAGCCTTGAGTTATTGGGATTGTACTGGAATCTTCAATAGTCCAGTATGCAAGATTTTAATCCACAACCAAAGTAAGGTAGCAAGTGTTCCTCTGAAAACCTCAGAAAACAGGTTACTTCCTTAATACAGTAAACAACATTAAAATAATGAATGCATGATAACTATATGAATCAATCAAAGGAGGTTAGAAAGACTGGGAAGACTGGACATTTACAAAAGAACAATGGGAAGACAATTATATGGCTTCCTCAAGTAGATAGCAAATCTTGGAGGAGTGATGGAAAAGACAGAGAGGTAACGTTTTTGGAAGTGTAGCTAGTTGGCAGATTATATAAATTCCATACAGAGTAAGTATTTTGTCAGAAATGTTGGGGGAACAAATGGCTGTAAATGAGGGAATTATTCTTTTGAGCTGGGAAATATGAAGGGAGTGTTAAGTTTAATGTTACTGGCTGCTGAAAAAAGCAATTACTAAAAAATGGAAATCACAATCTAAGCCAATTGTAACTGAAGTACTCAACAGTATAAAGAAGACAGCATAATTAGAGGTGGTATCTTTAGAAAAGGGAAGGTGTAAATTACATAGAAATAAATTGTGTTTGTGAGAGCAATACATGCAGAATAATGTTCAGTTGGAGGAGTGAAGTATAAGGGAAGGCAGGAATTGATCAATTTATGTAATGGAATGAATAATTGTTAAAAAGAAAGACATCTCTAATGTATAATGCAACAATATGACAAATGTTAATATGGTTTGGTTTCTTTGCTAATAATATGCTGTATGTCTGCCTAAGTCTTAAGTGATAATTTAATACAGGTGTTTAAAAAAAAAACACAACTAGGTCAACCCAGTTGCACAGACTCAGATGGTCTCTCTGTAACAATGGTTCCTTATATTTAATTGGCAGCTGGGGGTTATAGAGGGTCAACTTACAGGGAAAGTAGTCAAAATATGTGTGTGTGTGTGTGTGTGTGTGTGTGTGTGTGTGTGTGTATATATATATACATATATATATATATATATATATATATATATATATATATATATATATATATATATATATATATATATATATATATATATATATATATATATATCTACGTTACTTTTAAAAAGGTTAGAAATTCTGGAGATTTATTAGTTATCCTTTACACTCTTTGGTCTTTTTCTGTCTCCGAAGTTATTGCCAACACCTAGAGTGACTCCACAGACAGCTACTGCTTTCAATGGAGTTTACAAGATAAAGGCAGAGATGTTAGTAGGTTACCAGGTCTTTCTCATACAAACATGCACTTACATCAATAGACAATTTAGAGTTCCCACTCCACCTACTGTATGTTTTTGGGCTGTAAGAGGAAACTGGAACACGCACAGAAAACCCACATGAACAAAGGGGCATCCCAATCAAGAAACGGACTAGAGATCCTTTTGTTGTGAGATGGCAATGCCACTCAGTGCTCCACTGTGCCACCCAATTAATCCTCTTATCTCTACTCCATTCTTAGTTTGCTTATGCCCTTACTTGAACTAATGTTACCTTCTTATATCTTAACTCAGTGAGATATCATATGCCAGCTATTACTGATATCCATATAAGTACAGCTTCTCATAACAATTACAATGCATATTTTCTAGACTTCATTTCTGTTAACTTCACTAGTGCCTGCTGATAACTACACATTTTTAAAAGTTTAAGTAAATCTGTTTGCATCTGCAAAAAGTGTAAATTCATGCCAAATATAACAAATATTAATGCTATTATGTTATATTTGCAACTATCTTGCAGTATTGTGGTACATATCATGGCTGAAAAGGGTCATGCCTGACCAGCTCACCTACCTGGTTAATAGTTAGGTAGATAGATACATAAATAGATGAATAGATAGATAGACAGATAGACAGACAGATGGATAGATAGATCATTTAAATATTTACAGTATGACTTGCTGAAAGGCCAGGTGAAAAGCACAAATTAGCTTTTCAGTTATTTAATTTTGGTTTTACCAGTTTTACTCCAAAATCAAATTCTTTATTTTTAAATGTTTTATTTGTAAGAGAGGATCAGAACTTGAATGGTTTGTGATCATAGGGCCATTGGTGGTTACTAGGCTAATGGCCCTAGAGCCTTTTTAAGCCTAGCCATTAATACCCCAATTTCCCAGTTATTAATGTCCATGGATTAGAATGGCTTTGATATATGCCTATGCCTTACGGCATCTACAAACTGTCCCTGTCCATAAGGGGCACAGGCAACAAGCTATGGATGAATTTATTTCACATTCATTGGTCCAAACTGCATTTGAATAGATTTAGGGAAGACTTCTGCTTTACATAAATGAGGAATCTGTTCCAGAGAAGGGGTAATCTCTGAGGCACATACCTATACTTCCAACATATGTTGTTTATCTTACAAATGAGGTTTAGATCCTTAGATTTGGTAATTCTAGTGTTGTTTGTTTTGCCCATCAAGGCTGGATAAGAGAATGCCTTGTAGGTTAAGCATACATTGTCCCCATACCTCTCAACTGTACAGATTTTCACAGAATGCCCAGATTTTTGTCTCATATTTTTGGTGTTCCTCCTAAAATATGTACCTTTCTGGCAAATAGCTGAGGATCGAAGTCATTAAATAAATGACAAACATTTGGGTTTAAGACAACACATCCTTCAGAAAATTCATACTAATGCAAAACCTATTATTCTATCAACTTTTTAAGTTTTTAAGAGCAATATTTAAAAATCTGTCTGTATTTGTCCTCACATCATTTTAGGCTTTGTCTGGATTTTTTTGCTGTAAGAGGTTGAGAGGTATGATTGTCCCTCAGTAGTCTGTAGAAGACTGAGTACATGGGCAGGCCTTTGACGTGGTCTGCATAGGCCCTATTATTTACACCTTGTACTCTTTTAGTGAAGAAGCTGTTGCAAATACCTGGTCTGGTACATGCCAAAGGATGCATTGTACCCAATTACTAGTCTAATTTGGCCTGAGTATAGTGGGTTTATGATCTCCTTAGATCTGAATGTCATACCATTATTTATATGTTGTGCTACATACATGGAATTTCTCACCACCATGTACACATGCTGATCAAAGGTCAGATTACTGTCAACCTGAGTTCTCAAGTCTCTTACACCTGGATCTACTCTTAAGGGAGTATTATCAATGTTATTATTTACAGGGATGGTTGTGTTCTCAAAGTGTATAATTATGCACTTTTTGTATTGAGTTTTAGGCCATGCCTCTAACATCAGTTATTTGTCTGTGTCAAAACCTCCTGAAGGATGTATGTACATGTATATATATATATATATATATATATATATATATATATATATATATATATATATATATATATATACATACATACATACATCTTTCAAGGATTCAGTGACTGCACCCAACTTGCAGTTGTCAGCAAAGTTTTTCAGCCAAAGGCCCTCTACATTTGCCTTGACTTGATATAAGTATATTGCAAATAAGAGAGGTCCCAGTACCAAGCCTAGTGGGACATCACTAGCAATACGCCCCTTGGTAGATGTGGATCCCCCCACATTAACTTCATGTGTCCTATCTGTGAGCCATTTGACTTTCCATTGGGTGACATAGAGATATGGCTATGCCACCATTCATATGGTTGCACAAAGTTTCTGAGAGCAATTCAACATAGGCTGGCTTGTTCTTGAGTTTGGAGGGGCATTGAATTTTGACAAACCATCACGTAATAACAGGTAATTTCCCTTAGAATTGTTCCTAACTGTTACTGATTTTCATGGGATTAGGGAGTTGATTTTCATTTTGAAGGAGACAGCTTTATGGTCGAACCTTGCCAGGGAGGATGAGACATTGGTGGGGGGTACAGCATTCTCCAATATTTGTGAACATGAGGTCCAGTATGTTGAGCCTCTAGTGGGTATATTCACTATCTGGTCAAGTGTGTTTTTATTTACAAAATCCAGGAATCTCTGTGCCTGTAGATTTGAGGATGTGTAGAATTCCCAGTCTACGGAGGCGTAATTTACAGTCTCCCATGAGTAAGGTATTAGGTTGGATGGGAAGTATCTCCAGTAAGTCCAAGTATGCATTGTGAACTTTTTGAGACATGGAGGGTGACCCGTAGCTGTCTAGGATATGATATGGGATTTTCTCTATGATGATCTGCACATGGAGAAACTCCAGCATGTCATCCTGTTTGACCATCCTAGAGGTATGTTTTTTAGTGATGTATATTGAGACACTTCTACCCTTGTCTGTGCAGCTACTGGTCTAAAAGTGTGGTTGGCACTGAAACCTTGCATTGCCGGGGTACTCTCAGCCACTTTAAACCATATCTTGGGAACTATATTATAGACTGTAATTGAGAATTAATTTGAGTATGTTGTACTGGGAAGGTTGGATAGATTTTTATTTTTATTTTCATTTGCACCAATTTTTAGTAGTATGATATTAATGGTTTAATTTTTATATGTGAAGTTGGCTTTATTTATTATTTTTTATGAACAAGCACTTTTTTTACAAATGAGTTTGCCTTTAAAGAAGTTCAGGGTACGTGTTATGTTGTAACAAGATTGGTTACTATGATCACCTGATTCCTTAAATATGAGATTTGAATTGTAACTCATTGTTTCTGAAGAAGTTTGCTTGCTTAGCAAATGAAAAGCGCTTAAAACTAATAAACTGTTTGTGAACTATTAAACTGTTTGTGATTTTTATACTTTGGCAGTTTGTCATGGCAGAGTTCTTCCTTGTTTTATATCTTGGTAACTACACAGGTGTCCA
The DNA here is from genome assembly GCF_019279795.1 of Protopterus annectens. NCBI lineage: Eukaryota > Metazoa > Chordata > Ceratodontiformes > Protopteridae > Protopterus > Protopterus annectens. Next base: position 1,087,137,321 of record NC_056727.1, on the reverse strand, counting down.
CATTCTTGAGCATGAGGAGGGCTTGAAGGGAGTGTAGTTTTTTTTTATTTAGGTTCTTGGCACTGAGCAGTAACTCTTTGAAGTTCTGTTGAGTTGACTTTGCTATGTTGGTAGGTATGTCAATTTGGCATTGCCTAAAAAGGCACTATAGGGGGTGGATAACGTTTTAGCCAGTATTTGAAAGCTTAGAAGGGAATGGTGCAAACCCTCCTTGGCAAAGCAATGTGGTCTGTTGACTATGTCCTCCCAAGCTGACAAATATGCTGGATCCCCTTAGAATGACACCAGAAAGACAACCAGTTGTTCAAATCAATCATTTTTGCCCATATTGTGGCATCATCCTCAACAATGGTAATATGCTGCTCAATGCTGGGCTCATGCCAGCCTGAGACACATAGTCTTAGAGCTCCATAATTTCTCTCTTCATATAGTCCAGGGAGGTATATCTCAGGTTATTTACACTTACATGGACTATGATGGAATCATACTGGTACCTGTGGTGTAATACCTTATGTACGTGTGTCATTTCGTGGATCCTGGCTCCAGATAAGCACTTAAAAGTCATCTTCTCCTTGTTCAGCCTGGTTAGAGGGGCATCAGTATGTCTTTCAATGGAGTCCCCTGCGACAAGAGTCCTGGGAAATATGTTTGCTTGTCTCAGGGGTTTAGTGTTTGGGGGATTCACTGAGAGTGACAGTATGTATGGTGTTAGGTATTGTTTTTTTCTGAGTGCCTTTGGGTTTGCTGAGCCATAGTTTTGACAGTGGGTGGTCTAGTTGATCTTTGTTGTTTAGGAAGATTGCTTTAAAGTGCCTCAGCATATGTCAGCCTATATGTGTGTGTGTTGTATGCTTTGTGAGGTGGGTGTTGTCTGCATGGTTTCAACAACACGGTGTGCACTTGTATGTGAGAGTTTAGCTGCCAGTGTCATTGTGTAAGCACATGTCTTGAATATTGTGTCTGTTTCTTTAAGGATTAAATGGCTGTCAGTAAGCATCAGGCAATTGCTAAATTATTTTAAAATGTCCATATCCACCAAGCTGGCAAATGAGAAGTTAGAAAATTGCATATCCATACTGTCCAGACCTTTGATTTGTGAGCTAAAAGGGGATGGTATATTGGGGTTAGAAAGGTATTAAAGGTTCTTTATTGGTGCAGACTAATAAAAGTGCTTTACTGGGGCAGATTATGCTAAATAGTACTAAATTCTACTAAATTTAATGTTTACACAATACTGAATTCTACTAAATCTGTAGGTATTGTCACTGAACACCCAACTAGCTGCTCTAAGCTAGCACACAAGGTATTTGCACCATATTGTTGCTTTACAAGTTACAGTTTTATGGACCGTTCTTCTGGGAAAATTTGCTTTCTAGGTGTTTGCTACTGTACTAGACACTGCTAACCCCTGCAAATATACATAATTTATAACAGCATAGAAAAAACAGATAACAAATAATGAGCCCTCTGGCCAATGAAATGACTTATATGAGTCTCTTTATGTATTTCCCATCTCTGATAGACCAGGCAAATAACTCCTCTCATAAGATAAATAAACATATTCCTCCTCATGTAAGGAAAACAATGGGTGGGAAGAGTACATAAATAGCTTATACAACAGGTAATAGCAATGAAAGGGGAGGGAGGGACTTTGGAAATTAGACTGCCATAAGGGCGGAAGGCAGAAACACAGCCTTATAAAACAAAACAACAAGGAACAAGCAGGCTAGATATACAGGCATTCTATCAAATAAAGGCAATATTAAAGCTCTTTCAGAAACTTTATCTTAATGTGTTAGTGGGGGATGGTGCAGACACATAATGCAAGTTGGTAAATGATAAGTAGAATATAAAAGCACTGACACAGACAATTTTATCACTAAGGTACATCTACTACAGTTTAAGGCATCAGACTATGCACAAATTAACCGTTAATGGTGTTTATGGAAGAAAATGCAGTAATAAATAACTAAGGCACAGGTCTGGTAGTAGTATTACACAGTTCTGCCACGAGTGTGAATTAAACAAGACTATGGCCCAGCGGGGTTTCAAATATAAACAGATAGCTTTTACAAGTAATTCTACTTGTGGAAAGAATAATGCAGAAACACAGTCTTCCCACAACTGATAATTAAAATACAAGACTAAGGTTCTAGAACAAACTAAAAAAATGCAATCATATGGAGCAGAGTGGAAAAGAATAAAGCAGTATCAATACAAATGTGACTTAAATATTTAAACAGAATTGAAATGATTAAACTACTTTAATTCTCTCTCCCTTTTGATGAAAAGATAGTTACCCACAGTTCCATACCTCTCCAAGTCTTGGGTAAAAGACATTGGGTGGGGGTACCTCAGTGATGGAAATAGCAGGCTATCTGGAGAGGCTTCCAAGCAAATAAAGGCAATATTGGAGCTCTTTCAGAAACTTTAGCTCAATGTGTTGGGGGATGGGGCAGGCACAGAATAAACAGAATATAAAAACACTATAGCACAAACTGGAGCAGAGATAATTCTCTTAATATTGATCTTCTACTATAGTTCACAGGTTCATAGGTAAATACTAGGGTAATTGCTCTTATGGACCATTTGAAGCCTAGCCAAATTCCCTGGTGAGAATCAAATACTGTACCTCTTAACAAGGAGAACATGAAAATCTTTTCACAGACATTATACAGAAGTTAGGATTGAGCCTTGACACCTGGGCATATGAGGTAAAAAAATCTTTCTAGTAAGCCACTTATTTTTCATTTAATGACTCTGTTTGACTTTTAATTCAACAAGGAATGTCAAGTTTTTCACTCAGTGCCTTAACTGTAATATCACTGTAATATCAGTCTAGAATGTCACTTACAAGTTAGTCATTATGACTAAAGATTCCTCATTGTTTAGGTCAGTTAGATCATTAACATAACAGCGCATGTGCAACATACTCTGTGTTTTGTTATGTACTAATGGTCTCACTGGTGTTCAGGAGCAGAACTTCAGTCCAGACTGATATATGTAGGCAAAGAACTGGTGGCTGATGCTTAGTGTAGGGTATTCAGAAATCCAGCAGACAACCTTTCTATCAACACCATAGAGATAATGACAACTTCTCCGATTTATAGTGGGCACAACCTTCATGTAGGGTAACTATTCTTAACTTTGGATATAGACTTTTATAATGAGAATATATGTTGGTTAGCAGTGGAAATGTACTTCTTAGTGTGTAAAACTTAAAACTACAAAGTCTACAAAACTATAGACTTATCACAAATTATGGAGAAGCTAGACATTCTATCTTCAGCATATTAATATACATGTGCATAATATTTTACCTCTGTGATAAACTGCATTTGTATATTACATAAAATCCTTGAGACCAATGCAGGACATCATGGGGTTAATTATTTTTGCCTGGTAATACAATAAACAGCATAGCTTTCTTGTGTAGTTAGAAAATAAAGCAGTGCTCTGTGACATTATGGTTATGAATAGCAAAAGATTTAAAGGCCCCATGTTAGTTACAGAACCATCCCTTGCCCATGAATCTAGGATGTGCAAGCAGTTTAAAATAGGCAAATGTTTTAGGTTCTGCAATATACGAATTAGACCCTTGAGGTTCATACATCCCTTTCATCATCATTACCTGATGTAATTCTCACAAAACAGGCTTCAGTTTTCAGCTTGGCTTAAGTTTAATGTGATCCTGGTAAATAGCTGAGTGCTGTAGGCTTCATATGTCACATTACACAATGTCACAATGAACACAGCACACTTTTATTGCATCCCATTTTAAAAACATCCCTGCCCCAGACATGCGATTCCACAGATTTTTAGTGAAAAGGTTCCCTCATCTCCTTAATTAAATGTTCTCTTTTAATGAATACTTCTCAGAAGTAACTCATGTCTACTTTCTAGATATCCTGATAAGCTTACTATGTCATCGGTTATTATGCCACACTGTTTGTTATGTTCCATGTCTAGCAACAAGGTATAAAATGTCACAGCTGTAGGTGTTGCCCATAGAGACTGACTAGCTTTTTTAAATTCTTAATGGGTATCATCATCTTGATTGCTGTTTCCATCTGTATTCCACTTACTTGAATTTTTTGAAGAATTCTTTTTCCAACAGAAGTAGCTTGTGCACCTTTCTTCCATTTGAGTGAGTGGTGACACTGACTGGCATCCTCATGGCAAACCAAGTACTACAAAGTCCATAATCTCCATTCATTTCTCTCCTACCACATATAACTAATTCCTTCTTTTGTTGTCAGACAAATAAAGATCAGTATTAGAAGTATTTGTGACAAATGTTAAGAGCTACAATAAAATTGGCCACCGATCTGAACTCCACTTCTAAGTAAAACTTGGAGGAAAAAGAATAGAGGAACCCCCGGATTCACTAATCTTCCATGCAGGACTAGCTTAGTCCTGCATGAAAGCGACCATTTAGGAGCAGCGCACCATGCATATTAATGAAGGCGCACTGCCTGAGCTCCTAAATGGACATGGAGCGTGTACGAGTGCAGGGGGTGTGTCTGAGAGCATACCTCTCAGAATATACACACCCTTGCAATCAAGAACTGCAGTTTAGTAATAACAATGAGCAAGACAGCCCATAGACAGCTCATAGGGGGTTGCATACCCCCAGCAACACCCCCCAAGTTTATAAGAGCAATAGTTAAAATATAATAATATAAACAAGTTCATTTTTTTATCAAACAGATAAAATTTAACAGTAGGTGCGCATGTTTGCCCATTGATTAGCTACGAATACTGCAGCTTAAATAGCACAAGAAGATAAATATCAAGATATATGCAAATTAAGCAGTACTGCAATAGTGTAATGGTCAGAGCATTCACCTTACGAGCAGTCATTCCTGGTTCAAGTCTTACTCCAGTACATTCCATTTTCTATGTCAAATCACTTTATGAACAATATTTTTTGTTGCATAACCTACTAAATAACATATATTTGTGATCTGGAGTACTGCATTAAATGCAGATGTGAGGTGTCATTGTAATAATGTTGTAAAATCCACAGATAAACAGAAGTGCCCCATACAGTATATGTACACATGAATCAGGCATACAAATCGAAGGTATAATGTGTAATGAATGATAAATCCATAGAGTGTCCAAATCCACCACTTTCCCAAGAACCATTTTACATTTCTGTCTAAATTAGTGCAGGGGTAAGCGGGAGTAAGCACTATTAAGCAGTAGTAAGCAGAAGTAAGAATATTTAAGCAGTAGTAAGTGGGTTTAAGCCCATTTGCATGGGGGTAAGCAATGCACATATAGGTTAAGCAATATTGAAGCTAACTCTCTGTAAGCATATTTAACTGGAATTTAGCATTGCTTACCTTCGCGCAAACTTGCTTACAATTGCTTAAAAGTGCCTTAATCACTCTGTATGCAATAGCCGCTGTTCTTCCCAGAAACAAAATAAACAGCCCTTGCAGGTCTTGAACCCAGGACCCTGTACACTATAGTCACAGTAGTTAACCACTAAGCCATCACAGCAGTACATAAGATTGAACTATCACCAAACAGATCCTCACTATAGGAATATTAAACTTAACATGCGAAAGGAATCTATATACAGTTTTATGTTGTATAACCTACTACATAACATAAATATGTCAACTGGAGTACCGCATTAAGTCCAGATGTAAGGTGTCATTGTAATAAAGTGTTGAAATCCATTAATAAACACAACGACCCCATACAGTGTACATACACATGAATCATGGATACCAAACACATATATAACATGTAATAAATAATAAATCAATGCCAAACAGCAAATAGTATGCAAGTTAAAATTTAAGCAATGCTAAGCTTTGCACAGCCCTGCTTGCTAGGTGTAAGCAATGTGTAAGCTAGCTAAATCAGTTTGCCCATTGGTATACTCTTTTAAGCAATGCCAGCCTTAGGTAAGCTCATTTGCCCATAGCTTAGCATTTTCAAAACTGTCCAATCATGGCAAAGTGTGGGAAAATGGCCCTATTTAAACCCAATAGGCGGGAATACATCTCATAACTGGTTGCAGCTTCCTACTGTAAGCACTATGACTGGTGTGGGAGAGGGAGTGCACATTTGGGTGCAGCTCTGGGGCATCCAGGAGTCCAAAGTCATGGCAGGATTCCTTGTTAAAGACCATGACCAGAGACTGCTGCAGAGCCAGTACCAGGGTTCCCAATATAAAGCGGAAGCCTGGGACCATCTCGCCCTTGACCTCACCAGTGCCACTGGCATACCTCAAACTGGTGAGCAGGTCAGGCATCACTATGCCAACCTGAAGTGGAGAAAGTGGGAGCTCTTGGATCAGTGGATCCAAGAGGCTAGGAGGACGGGGGATGTCCCAGCTGTGTGTAAGTATCAGTCCACTACCTGTTTAATAATTGTCAGCTCATGTATATTATGGATAGGTATGGCTAAATATTCCTTTTATGTCTTTGACAGTGGCAGATGAGCGGGCTGTGAACCTGGAAGCCCATGCCTGTAGATTGCAGAGGTTGCGTCGCGAGGCAGGTTAGTAATACTCTTGCATGTACTGTCATAAGAAATAAATCTAAAAGTAGTAGTAAGTTAATTGCCAGTATAAAACCTGTATTGTTTAAGGCATGTACTGAATACACCGGAGAATATGGCAGGATAAGTCTCATATAGGTTGTATTTAAATAAAAAGTTAACAGCCTGACAATAAAGGTCTAACTGATGGACTGCATGTGTTTACTCTGGTATCATATGGTAATGTAGAGTTGCAATCTCTTAATAGTACTATTGTATTAAGCACCATTACCCACACTGTGCTACAGAAATAAAATGTGTAGGAATGTCTGTATATGACTGTTGTAATCACAAGAGGTCATATTGTACAACTGAGAGAGAGAGAGACTAAGACAAAAACAGTGAAAAGATAGACAACATAATCCAAATAGTACAATCAACTGAGACGTGAACTGCTGCATTTCTAGCACACACAGCCATGGTTCCTGTGCAGATATGTCCAGAATGTCCAGTTAACTGGCCCATATCCACTGCCTGTCACACTGTCCCCCTGGCAAATCAGTGGGGATAATCCCAGACATTTAGGCAGCAATTAATGACATACAACTGATTGTCAGATATTTATAAGAACAAACCTGTCACTCTAGCAACTCCCCAAAATGTTAGGAGAGTAATAAGCAATGTATGTCCCATCTCCACCCCCATGTTGTGAAGCAGTGACCAGAGTGTGTGCAGTAACAGAGTGAGACATATGTGCATAATACTAATCTTGAATCTGGTAATATGTGTGGCAACATTCAGGTAGTGCTAACAAACATTCCCCCCACAGGTCTGTCAGATTGAACACTGTGCCTAGAAATAAAAGATTTAAATCCTAGACTAGCACTGTTTACTTTGGTATTGTATGGCATTATTAGTGTTGTAGTTGCTCTGAATAATAAGGTATTACTCATCACTGTCATCCACACTGTGCTACATAATAAAACTGGCTAGGAAACCCTGTATAAGAATGTTGCAATTACAAGGTCAGACTGTAAAACCATGAGAGACTTATAGACAGAAATCAGAGAAGAGATACACAGCAATATCTATATAGCACACTCAGCTGTGATGGACACTGTTTTATTTTTATCAGACACAGCCATGGTTCGAATCCTGGGAGTGGTAGTAAGCTGTATACAGAATCATACCCCACAAGTGTACAGAATTGTCCAGAATGTCCAGTTAATTGGCCCATATCTGCTGACTGTTACCCTGTCTGCCTGGCATATCAGTGTGCTAATCTCCGACATGTCTGCAGCATTTAATGTCACATAACTGACTGTCAGGCCTGTACATATTTGGAAAATGTCTATGAAAACAAACCTGTCATTGTACAACTCACCAAAAGTTTATGAGGGCAATAGTCAAAATATGTCCCGGTTTCACCTGCATGTTGTCAAGACATGCCCAGAGTGTGTGCAATAAGAGACAGACAGGTATGTGCATAACATCAACCTGGAATCTGGGAATAAGTGTAGAAACAGTCAGGTAGTGTTAACAAACAATACTTCCACAGGTATACCAGGTAAGAGGCATATACTGTAGGTAAAACTTAGTTCAGGTATATAGCTGTCTACATCCATACCACTGTCCAAACTAAGGCTATAGGGTAGTGTAATAATACATGTAAGGTATAGATCACAGCACTGACTAGGAAAGTAATGAGAACTACAGGAATATGCAAGTTGTTAATTGACATCTTTCACCCCCCCACACACTATATCTGCAACAATAAACTAAATACACAACTCAGTGGTATGTGCTCTATTAAATCTATTGTTGGGACATATGTTCTATTGTTTGATAAATATTTAAATGTGTTTCTATACATGTGCCATGTTGAAATACTCCCACATTGGTGGCATGCTGCCATCAATGTTCCTGCATGCTGTTGTAATGGCCACTGTGGTTCCATATATGCATGTGTTCTGTTTGCTATGCAGCTGTTCCATATCTGGTATTTCAGGTTAATGGGAATATCTATGCATGCTGTTATACCTAATCCTGGAATGTGTTGACTATTACTAACCCACATATGTTGTAAAATTGAAAAACCATAGCATGTTTTCGATGGCCGGTCCCAGCGGACCCACCTCTCCCACCTCATCTGGCCATGGCACCGGGCACCAGCACATCCTCGTCCACTGGTCCTACACCACCTTTGTGTGGAACTGCATCAGGGGATGGGACTCACCATCCCTCTGGGAGTGGGCGCGGACAGGACAATGTCACCAGTCACCAGGTCTGGGGCGTGGTGCATAGGGAGCTACGTAGGGAGTTTGGAGATCTGCTACGCCAGCTTGAGGGCCGCATGGCACAACTAGAGGGTCAGTCTGGCCCTCTTACTCAGCCCCCAGCACAGGGTAATGGGAGGTCTGTGTGTACTATCTTTGTGCAACCTCACCTGTAAATGTGTGTGTGTGTGTGTGTGTGTGTGGGGGGGGGTTACTTTGTCTGTATGTGCAATCTGGTGTAGTGGATGGGGGTTGATGTATGCAGGATGTGTGTGTGTATGTGTGTGTGTCCATGTATGCACATGTGTGATTGTGGGGTTGTTCATACGTCAGTACTTCCCTTTGGAATCGTGCAGTACATGGACTGACACATGAGACACCAGGAATACTTGTCTGATATGTAATCTCAAGACAGCTGGTAGTATAAAATGGTCTGTAGCATGTAACATTCATTAGGAGGGAAACTAGACTCACAAAGTAGAAACAATTAATTTATTTAAACCAGATAAATTAAGCATTTCTGCTTTGTGAGCCATTTTTCTATTGGATTTTGCAACACTGTTCCTGGTGGTTTACTGCAGTTTGTTCAGTTATTTTTACATTTGGAGGGAAACTAGACACCAGATATACTGTTAAAATTGCAATCAGCAGAAAGGTGAAAGACTACCGACATATGTAGCACTACAGATGCATTGGGGAATTACTCGACAACACCAGTAAGTGTATCCAAATATTACTGTTTTCCACATAATAAGATGATTGAGCAACAGATCTTGCATCTGCTGATCAATAGTTACATATGACACTCCAGTGCATGACATTACTGAGTTACCATAGTAGCCCCTAACATATGGGGGCCACACTCACGATGTCCGGACATATCCAGGGTGAACACTGGATGACAACAGTGAGTCCTTGTGAAACCTACTCCAATCAAGTCAAAGAGGAAATGGAATAACAGGTCATGTTTTGTGATCACTTGTCTAGGCAATTAGAAGAATGATACGTTAATGATTGGCATTAATGAGTGTAAGTTTCCAAGTGTGATGCAGGATGGGGAACTTACGTGAATAAACTTGGGACAGTCTGTAAACTCAGGGACAGGTAGGTATTATGGTGGAATGTCAGTGTGTGTGTTTGTGTGTGTGTGTGTATATGTATGTGTGTATATGTGTGCTGTTAAGCAATGATGTACAGGTCTTAAAGTGCGTTTCTTATTTTCCCTTCACAGGTGTTGAGGTGGGTCAGGGTCCCTCCTATTTGCCATCTGATGTTGGTGTCCATACAGACACTGAAAATGATGACAGGTGTGTTAAGGCACAGGCAGGGTTGTCAGAGGCTGAAACTGTGCCATCGTTTGACATCCCCCTGTTATTCACCCCATACCTGCAAAAAAGTCACAGTGCCTATATATACCCCATCACCAGTGGCCATAGCAGATGGACATTTGGCGGTTGGTAGCAGTACACAGGACAGTGTGGTATCTATAGCTGTTGTGTCTGGACACAGCAGACATAGCCAGATGTCTGGCAGAGTACCATATAGGCAGAGGTACTGGGGTGCTTGTGGGAGGGCCACTGGTCATTGTGCCCCTGGCAAAAGTGCCACATCTGGTACCACCAGATGCATATTTCAGGCTGTCATGGAGGTGCAGGCACATATGAAATGGTAAATTGAACTGTGAGCGGCAGTGTATACCTTTAAATTTGTAGTGTTTTAACAGAATAGACCTGATAGATTCACACTACATGACGAGGGTATTTAAACTATAATTTGAATGTACTCTTATTGTCTGAAGAAGTCTGGATAAAATCCGGATGAAAAGCGCTTAATATATAAGAACAACTCATTTGCCTTGTCTTCATGTTTTAAAAAGTACTTTTCAGTACTGTCTATGTGTGGAACTTTAACAATAAAGGATTGATTTAGTCATTTTGGAGCATGGTGACTGGTGATTACAGTTCAATTTACTTCGTTTGTACCTGGCTTTTTTTGTTTCTGCACGTATGGAATGGTACACCAGAAAGGGTCTGAGGCTGCAGAGGGCTGCTTTTTCATCTGTAAGTGACAACATCCGTGATCTTGCAGGAGCCCACCATGATTATACAGAGGTCATGGATAGACATTTGGATGAGATGTGGCCCTCATTGACTGAGGATTGTCCATGCTAGAGCATGTAGTGGGAGTGGTGTGATGGCCACATGCACAATGGCCAGCAACGCCAACATCTGGTGGTCGACGTGGATGTGCAGGGACACCAAGTTGCTCCCATTGTGGCAGTACCAGCCCCAGCAGTGCAGGAAGGGTGCTGTCCAAACCACACCACAGCAGGCCACAAGCACATGGCCCTGGCCAGTCCCAGGAGGGACCTGGTTCCAGCAGACATATGGCATCATCGGGGAGAGTAGCATATTGAGGCTTGTACCTGGACATGCCAGTGGAACCCCTGGTAGGCACAGTTCTCTTGTCCATGGCCAGAGGCAGTAAACTGCACACCCTACCACGTATGGTCTGCAGCTGTCCAAGAAACACCTGTATGAACTGTGTGCATGCATACCCACACACAATACAAACACACCTTGGGCAATCCCATACCTACACACACCACATCACCTTGGCCATATCAGTAACTTACATCCCTCACTCACACACATGGTGTCAAATGTATGGCCATCCTTGGTCTCTGGAAAACCAACAACAGACCTTGTACATATGATGATACCTGTGCCACATCCCTGTCATCCATGACATTGATGCAGGGACAGGCTTATATGGTTCTGATGCACATGGTGACTGTACTACAGTGTACCAATGTACTGCTGTGTAACATGTTGTCAGCAGTAATGTTTAATGCTTACATGTCAGGTAGTGTAGCTGTCCAGTCATGATGCATTATAGCTGTTAGTAATACTGAGTGATTGTGGTTTCCATAATGTTATCCATTTGTGTTGTAGGTGTACATGTGTCAGCAGGAGGATGGTCTGCTATCATATCTCACAAGGGGTATGGCACTGTGGTGACACCATGGCTGTGCCATATCCTGGATACAGTTGAACACATGCCACAGGTCTGTATAACAGTTACTGCCTCTGCCACATGGACAGATGACCCTCTGGGACATATATATTCAGCAACCTGAAGTAGATCCCTCCACATACACGCACACTCTTACTTGGCAACACTGGGACTAGACCCCTACCTAGGTATGTAGTGCTAGTGATGTGTGTGTCTTTAATTGCATACACCACACAGCATTTAGGATAAGGTGTGTTCCAGGTTACATGTTACATGCAGAACATCCCCAGGCATGTACATTATGGTAATGGGGGATGTAATGATTGTATATGGACAATACATAGTGTGACATACCATCATATACACATTAACAAACACATAACAGTTAGATGCACATCCGAGAGACCTGGGCCTAAGAATGTTAACTAACTTGTCAGTGTGTCTAATGTGCTACAGGTAGGCTGTACACAGCACATGCACAACTGGGCTGGATGGGATTATCAGTTACCTGTATGGTAGATGGTGACAGTGGTCACCATACAATGGCACATGAGACGTGTACCGGGGGTACCATGGTGTAATGACAGTATTCCCAGCACCCACACCCCACTGTGGATATTGTGCACACTGGAACCTATGATGACACTCTGACATACCCACCATCACACATTGACCAGGACTGCAATACAACCCTTTGTCCATCCCAAGAGTGCTACTACAAGGATATGCATCTAATGCACATGCCACAGGCAGAGAAAGGTGAGCCATTGTCATGCCTCTCCTATGGGCAGCAACATCACTATATATGTGTGGCAAGGTGTATTGTAATAGGAGTATTTGGCCTTGGAATGCTGTACCCTACATATATACACACATACACAAACTTGCCAGAACTCAGTGGGTATCTCATGCCTATCAACCCATTTGTACTACTACTACAAGGATATGCATCTAATGCACATGCCACAGGCAGAGAAAGGTGAGCCATTGTCATGCCTCTCCTATGGGCAGCAACATCACTATATATGTGTGGCAATGTGTATTGTAATAAGAGTATTTGGCCTTGGAATGCTGTACCCTACATATATACACACATACACAAACTTGCCAGAACTCAGTGGGTATCCCATGCCTATCAACCCATTTGTACAACAGTGTTGTGCTGGTATTGCAAGGCTCAGGTAGCCCTTAGGGAGAGGAGCATAACAATATACATGCAATGTCCAGTACAGCAGCAGCCACATCTAACTATGGCAATGGGTGTTGCAGTGGGTGTGAAGGGCCTCAGGGTATTACCAACTACAGATGTACTAAAACACAGATACTGATATCCTCAGTAATGCAGACATACACATTTGTCAATACTGGGGTGCATCGCTGCAGGTGTTCATAGGTGTTTACCTGGCTATTGTCCATGGAGAGATGGGAAGTGTAGGGGATGTGTGTACAATGGTATCATGCTTCCTGCCATATGCCAGCAGGCAATCTATCTACAGACATCACTGTGGTGACCCTGAGGGTGAGAGTGACATGCATCAACCAATCCTCTGGGTGACTCCTGCAAATGGCCGGTGAGGTGCCTCAGTTGACATGCATGCAACATGTATTGCATAACATGGTTAGTGTCTGTCTTGAAGACCTGTACACAAGCATGTTCTGTTGACTGTGGTAATGTAGTGGAGGTGCCCATGGCATGTGGTGCGTACAGGGTGTTGTGTCCTATCTGTGCCAGTTATAACACAGCTGGCAGACATGTCAGTGTCAGTTAAGCATAGGTTGCCTGTACGTATCCAAGCTGGATACCTGACATCTGCACATCTGTACAGGGACGGACAGACATCAGCTCTCTAACTAGCTATGCAGTAGGATGAATGTGCTAACAGACAGACATCTGATAATGATAGGTATGCCATTACTACATGTTGGCAGCCCTCACTGGCATGTGGTATACAGACAGTAGTCTACAGTTAATTTCCACATTTCAGATCATTATCCAGTAGGAAATATATAATGTGACACAGCTCACACACCAGGAACATGACAGTGCCAGTACTACAATTAGCAATCTACTTTTGCTTGGGAAAGCAATGTCAACAGTAGTAATGTCATGATACACTACATGCCAGTGTGACCTCACATAACCTGGGATAATACCCTTGTATGTAACACATTCACATGGATAAGAGTGTTGTACAGGTCATATATACTCAAGTGTCCCAGACAGGAGACTCACACCCCTTGCTACTGTAATGACAGGGCATAGATGCATGTTATGTACATAGGTTCGTAGGTTCATAGGTTCATACTAGGCTATCTGCCCTAGGGCATTTATAAGCCTAGCCAGAGTGTGTGTGGCTTTCACCACCCCTTAGGATGAGAATACGATACCCATTAGTTTGCTGTGCCTCTGTCCAGCAGTAACACAGAGATGATTCCCGGGGTAAACCTACAATCTCCCATCCACTCGTCAAGATTTCTCTTGAACAGAGTCAGTGAGGGGCTCTGCCTCACATGGACTGGGATTCTGTTCCATAGTGTAGGGAGTCTCTGGGTGATGAATCTGTCCCTCCAGCACATCCTATTTATATCCGTGTTGAGGTTTAAGTCTCTTGCTCTCATGGCTCTGGTGGATTTGGATTTTTTGAGGTGGAGCATGTCCATTAATTCCGGGTTGGACATGGCCTTGTATGTTAGGCACAGATCACCTCTGAGCAGATGGTATGCGACTGAATAGAGCTGGAGTTTCTTCAGTCAGGCAGCGTATGACATATGTTTGAGCCCCTTTATCCTTTTGGTGAGGAACTTTTGGGGTCTTTCCAACTGCTGCAGGTGTCGGGTAAGGTACATTCCAAATGGGGCATTGTACTCAATCATTGGTCTGATAAGTGAAGAGTACAGGGGTACAATGACCTCTCCTGATCTGGATGTGAATCCCTTCATGATCAGGTGGGCAATGTAGAAGGTCTTCCTAACCACTTTGGCAATGTGAGTGTCAAAGGAGAGGTTACTGTCAACTTGGGTCCCCAGGTCCCTGATAACTTCTTCCGTGTTTAATGGATTACCACCTATGTGGTAATTAGGGGTTACCTTGTTTTTCCCAAAGGGTATGACTATACATTTTTTGGCATTTAGCTTAAGGCCATGACTCTGGCACCAGTTATCCATTTCTATGACACCTCTCTGGAGGATGTCTGTGTCTGATGGATTGTCAATTATGGTGCCCAGTTTGCAGTCATCTGCAAATTTTGTCAGCCACAATGCCCCTAAGTTTGCCTGCACTTCAGAAAAATATATGCCGGACAAGAGGGGCCCAGGACTGAGCCTGTGGGACACCGCTCATGACCGGCTTAGAGTCTGACATGGCACCAGCAACTCTAACCCTGTGGGTTCTGTCCTTGAGCCAGTTTGCAACCCATCTTGTGACATATGGGTTTACATCTAAGCTGGTGAGCTTTTCTATGATGCCCGAGTGGAGTATTGTGTCGAACGCTTTTGCTAGGTCAAGGTAGGCTGTGTGAACTGCCTTACCCTCATCAATGGCCTTAGTGACTGTTTCAAAAGTCACTAAGTTCAAGAGGCAGGATCTGCCCTTGACAAAGCCAAATTGGGTAGGATCCAGTGTCTGTAGGTCCCCAATGTCTTTATTTATGCATTCCATTATGATCCTCTCCATAGCTTTGCAGACAAGGCTCGTCAAGCTTATGGGGCGGTAATTTCCAGGGTCCGTAGAAGCACCGCCATTGTGGAGTGGGACCACAGTTGCCGTACGCCATTCTTTGGGTACATATCCTGTAGTAAGGCTAAGATTAAACAGCAGCCTTATGTGTGGGTTTAGTTCCTCATTGAGTTCGTGTAGCACACAGCCAGGGACACCGTCCAGTCCCATTGATGCTGTGTTTTTTGCTTTAGAGAGAGCAGCTCTCACCTGGGCATCTGAGATGTTTGGGAGGCTAGACTCTGGTGGGATAGATATTTCTCCTTTTGGGGAGGGAGAGAAGAAATTTGCACTGAACCTGTCTGCCAGTATGTTGGCAATGTCTGTGGGTTCAGTGATTTTTGTATCATTTTGGACTAATTCTGAGCATATCTGGGAGTTTCCACCCAGGTTTCTAACATAGCTAAAGAAGGCCTTATGATTGTCTTTTGTGTCATTAGCGATTTTTCTCTCAAAGTTGGGCTTGGATGATTTTATGAGTGATCGTAGTTTTTTGCTAGTAGTGATCAGAGATGCCTTCCCTTAGGGATTTTGCTCTGTCATGTAGTAGCTTTCTCCTCTTGTTGTAGAGTTTGTTTATGGCTGGGGTCCACCAGACCGGGCGCCTGCCTTTGGTGGAAAGGGTCTTGATTTTATTAGGGATTGCTTGATCCATACATTCCTGGAGGTGCTCATAGAAGGCATTTGTAAGGGTTTCAGCAGCATGGGTTGTGGTTTCCACTGGCTCGGGGCCTTGAAGGATACCACTCCAGTCTTAAGAAGTGTGAAGTTTGCTTTTGAGAAGTTCTTCACTGTGGTCTTTTTTGCTGGGGTTGGGGACGGGATGTGGATCTCCAGTGAGATTAATTTATGGTCTGATCTCACCAATGAGGGATATACTTCCGGTGTGGAGCATTTTGTCCCCATGTTTGTGATGATCAGGTCTAGTGTATTTTCTCCTCTTGTGGGAATGGTGACTAGTTGTTCCATAGCATTTGAGTTTATGAACTCCAGGAACCTTTGGGCTAGGGTGTTGGGGCTTGAGTAATGTTCCCAGTCTATGTTTGGGTAGTTGAAGTCACCCAATATGATGGTGTTTGGAGAGACATTCATACTCTCCAGTGTCTTCAGGAAGGCTGTGTGGGTTTCCTGAGTTTGAGAGGGTGGTCTGTAGCATGCTACAAACTGTAGGGCAGTTTTACCTATGGTTAATTGCACCTGGATGGTCTCCAATGCTTTGTATGTTGCCACTAACCTGGAGGTGTGGGTATCCTTTATGAATATGGATACTCCCCCTCCTTTTGTGGTTTACACCTATTACAGATGTCATTACCCTGCTATGTTATCAGACTGGGATGTGAGCACAGGTTACCAGGGCTGAACCATGCTTAGCAACTGTCAGCATTGCTACAATATAACAGCTAAGCAGATTTTCGCACTGGTATGCAAAGCCTACATGGTGTAAGTGCCTGTACGTTTAACCGTACCTTAGCACCACTTAGCTTCATGCAAACTGATGCAAACACACGTAAAGCTACTCAGAACTGCCTTAACCACTCTGTATCCAACAGCCCTTGTTCTTCCCAGCAACAAAATGAACAGCCCTTGCAGGTCTTGAACCCAGGACCCTGTACACTATAGTCACAACAGTTAACCACTATGACGTGACAGCTGTGAAGACAGCTGTTGTTTTTCCAATACATCTGTCAGTAGACATATTGAATAGTATTGAACAATTGCTGAGACTTCTACAATTGTATAGTACATGTTAGTGATATTACTGTTGCATCACATATGTTTTTATATCTAAATATACATATATCTGATACATACGGTGTGATACATCTGGGAAGGTATACACAACAGTAAAGTTTACACATGACAAGGATATGGATATATGGATCTACCTGACTACATCAAAACTTCAAAATAGCGAAAACGACTTCACCGACACCACATAATCGACAGTTCACAAACACGACACCTCATACATACACATCATAACAACAAACAAAACAAATCCCCTATCCAAAACCCACACACACAACACAAGCACACCAAAATCCTTACAAACCAACAATAACCCATACATATACAACTATCTACAACCCTAACCCAAACCCTTACCCTAAGGTCCGTCACTATCGCACACTCACCTAACCCGTGCCCTAACCCTAACTCACTTAACCCGCCCCTAACCCAAAAACTATAACTACTGCACCCTTACCTAACCCGCGCCCTAACCCTAACTCACTTATCCCACCCCTATCATACTCTCCAGTGTCTTCAGCATCGCACACTTACCTTACTCGCACCCTCACCTAACCCGCGCCCTAACCCTAACTCACTTATCCCACCCCTATCCCTACACACCGTCAACATCGCGCACTTACCTTACTCGCACCCTAACATCCGTCACTACCGCATACTTACACATCCTTTCCCCATCTCAGTGTTCTCAGCGTCGGTGTCTTCCTCCGTCGGTCTTCTGCCTTGTCGATCTTCTGGCGTCAGTGAAGTCGTTTTCGCTGTTTTGCCATTTCGACGTAGTCAGGTAGATCCGGATATATACATATACATATGTAGATATATGTCTACATGTACATACACATATATATTCATATATATGTATTTATATAAATCTGTATAGTGCATGATATATATATGGCCATTTATAGATCTCTGTGTGTATATATACATATATATATCTGTGTGTGTGTATGTACATCATATATGTACATATATATCTATTTATGTTGATATATATATGTAGATATCTATAACTATATGTGCATATATATCTATATATCTGTATATGTATAGACATAGATAGATGTGTATATGTATATATATATATATATATGTGTGTGTGTGTGTGTGTGTGTATGTATATGTATATATATGTACATATATATATATAGCCATATATGTATGTAGATATGTATATGTTGATATATATATATATATATATATACATACATATGTTTACCATATGTCCAGAACATGGAGTGGAGTCATACCTCAGCAACAATGGTCTCAGCCTCTTAGTGCAAGGGGATGTCATGTATGTATAGCAGGTATATATGTAGATTGTTTCTACTGTAACAGGGTTTGTCTTAACAGACATGTTGTGTCTGGGAGGTCACATCCACTATTGATATGTACGCCATCAGTTACTGACAGACATCATAGAACAATACCATTGATAGCACAGTAATGATGCTGTGGACTACAGCAGAGATATGTCCAATATATGTCGACAGTCTGGCACTCTCTGGTCAGTCCAGAGGTGTAGACAGATCCCCTTAGTGCGAGACATGTGGACCATCCCTGACAATGTGGATTTTAACAGCCATGTACATGGATATATCACGTAAATACTGGACTACATATACCCACACAGTTTAAGCATTCACACAATCCTGTCTGTCCTGACACATAACTGGTGGTGCAGAGGTCACATGGCCACATACTACCCAGTAGTTAGTGACATACATCTGTACAGCATCCCACAGCTTCATCAGAAATACACAACAGTTGTGGTGGCCTCACAGAAGTATGTCTTGCAAATATTTGGACATAACATCACAATGGGTAATTACACTAAGCTGCTAGACATGTAGCAAATCACTGTGCAAACTACAGGCAGAATTTTACAACACTGGTCTACATTTCTTATGGGGGAATATACATGTACCTGCAAATATAGTAGGCTCTACAGGCATGTCACAGTAAAGAGTAACAGACACCAGTGTGAAAGTGCATACCCACAACCAATGTGAATGCAGCCACAGCCACATATGGTACACATGTTTAATATCACACTATATGGACTGTCTGATCAACACCATCCTCATATGTGCCACTCACACACACACTAACCCTACATATACTGGGTGACGACACAGTGTGGTCCAATGCCTGTCTGTGGTACGGGACACGTGTGTGTTTGGCCCTTCAAATATGTGAGCCAATAGGGTACCAAACACTGGAGCAGCATGTAACATCAGATAGAACAAGACCAAGAACAATGACATCTACCACAGTCTGTACACAGCTCAAGGTACGTATTCGCAATACACATACTGTCGACAATCACCATAAGTGCACAGACCCCACTACTGTACACACAACCACAGAATGCCCAGGTTATTTCCTCAGAAATAACCCCTACTATACATAACATGTCTATCAGTCTGATATTTGACTGGCTTGTTATCAGGTATGATGTCAATACATAATGGTGTACAGAAAATATGTACCTCTTACTACATGACATATGTACAAAGGTTGACAGACTTGTGGCTGGAGCCACAAACACTGGGCCAATATTGGCATGTTGCTGTGATACCCTCATCCATTTACTGTTGTAATGGGATTTGTTGTGACATATGTCCTATGAGAGTCATGAAGTCAGTAACTCTCATGGCTGTCACCATGTATGACTGCAATCCTCAGACTATGCTTCTGCAGTTCTAAGATAGGTGAATTGTGAGTAATACATGACACATAAGACTCCAAACACTGGCCATTCTGCAGATAACCCTACAGGTGGGTGATCCTCAAACACACAACACTGTCATGTCAGGTATTAAACCATGTAGACCTGCTATATCCACACAAACCCTGTTAAACCAGCATTACTCCAAAGGCAGAAGAGCAACATTTACATTCTGTAGTCATGTCTGGAACATCCCCCTCCTATTTACTGGCCTTTTCTCCACAGTGTATGTTGTTAGAGGTATATCCCACTACCATCTGTGATGCTGTTTGCCAGACACCGACATGAAGCCGTATTCACAGTGAATGAAAAGGGCCAACACCCACATGATGTTCGCCCACATTCAATCAGCTAGTGGGGACTGCAATTCATGCAGAGGTCATCAGCTGATCATGAGCATCCCTTACAAAACATAAGCTGCTGCCTAAGCAAAGCAGGTGTACTTCTCCACATCCACCAGAAAGGGAGTGAGAAAGACAGACAGAGACAAAGTAAGACTGGGAAGGGGTGGGAGAGTAAAACCTAAGCATGTTTGTGTCACACACTTACCAGTACAGGGTTTCAAAACCCTGCCTGACTATGTACTGCTATCACATGTCTATGCAGTTACTGCATGCACCACAGAGCTTATATGTTGGGTGTAGTACATGTGCCTGTCCACATGAACAGGTATCAAGGTCAACACAGCTGCACTCTCTCAGGGACTCACACGCATTATCACAGTTGGCAGGGTCAAGCTTAGACTTCCTAACTAGCTAGTTTTCCACAATACAGTAAAACACAGGTAACACATGCACCACAGAGGTTATCAGGATGATATATGGGCAAAATGTATGCCAGGGTGTCTGACATCAGAAGGCATGCTTCAGTAGGCCAATGGGAGGTGTAGTGAATGTGAATGGTGTCCAAATCGTTATACTCCGCACACACACACACACACACACACACACACACACACACACACACACACACACACACACACACGTTGCCAGTACTGACATGCATGGGTGCATTGCTTCACAGGTGTGTAGTGGCTGACTGTGCCAGAAGGCTGTACAAGGCTAGGTAAAGGGCATCAGACCACATGACAACGGTCTGCTGTGTGGCTCAGGGTTGTAGTGTCTGGAGTGGCCCATACAGGTGGGAATTGTATTCACCATCCAGTCATCTGGGTTACCATTGTGGGTGGCCAGTGCTGTGCAATACTTGCCATGTATGTGGTCTATAGTCCATGACATGGACGGTGTCTGGGATGTGCACACATCCCACATGCATGTTCTGTGACATGTGGAAGTGTACCTGGGGTGTCTGGGGCATGTTGTGTACACAGATTGTTATCATCAGATGTGCCATTTCTGGCCTCATGGTGAGAACTGGCAATGGACACAAGGTTGACCCTGCACCTACATTGACAGCATAATACAGGTATTCCCTGGTGTCAGTGGCATCTGTCCAAACAGGGCATGTGTATGAGGCATGGTATATCCTTTGTGGGTTACATTTGCTGGCTATACAATTGTTGCAGGCGTCCAGTGGGGAACATAGTAAAGGAGCACTGTATGCAATTATGTGCCTATTGTAGGGATGGGACAGGGTACCATGCCCTCTTTAGTGCACTGCAATCACACCATGGTTACTATCTGTGGGCAATATGCAGGGAACTACCAACATAGTGGTTGTTGCCTAGCTGAGTGTGTTTGTGTATGAGACATGGTTTGAGAGTGTTTTCTGGGTATTACAAGGGTTGCCTATATTGTTCGCTAGGCCTTGATGTCACATGTAGGGGTATGGATTGACTACCCCAGCCTCTCTGCTGTTTGACATCTGTTATCCTTGTAAGGTGGACATTGTGACATATAATAGGCTCACCATATAAGAAATTTTCAAAACACGCTCCACCATGAATACAGTTGTTACACACACAGCCACCTCCACAAAGGATATGAATGACACACTCACACGGCAAGTCTCACATTTGCTATGTCTGGAAATAGAACTCCTACCTAGGTAGTATATCACACTACAGCATTACACAGTTAAATGACGTGCCACGGAGACTATTGGGCTATTCTTTCCTAAAAGGTGTATTTCAAAGTGAATAACATCAGCAGGCTTG
The DNA here is from genome assembly GCF_019279795.1 of Protopterus annectens. NCBI lineage: Eukaryota > Metazoa > Chordata > Ceratodontiformes > Protopteridae > Protopterus > Protopterus annectens. The sequence continues at coordinate 1,087,115,218 of NC_056727.1, read as the reverse complement.
CCAAAAAAAGGGCAATGGAGGTTGTAGTGACTATGAATGGTCTCAAAAGCATTGCTCCCTACACAGACAAACAAACACACACAAACATCTACACTTGCCATGTCTGGGAATAGAACTCCTACCTAAGTAGTATGTCGCATTACAACATTATGCAGTTATAGGACACGCCACAGAGATTAATGGGCTGCTACTTCCCCAAAGGTGTATTTCAAGGTGAAGACATCAGCGGGCTTGCCATAGTAGGGCAATGGGGAGTGCAGTGGGTGTGCCTGGGCCATAATCCATTCATCTAGCGGCAGACACACAATACTCAGGCATACACAGGTTTATATTCCACAGGTACATGTATACAACTGCTAGATGACTACTGACTTGTATAGTCATGTTACAAAGATAGCACAAGCACCACAGGCACTATAGTGCTGTGGGATACCAGAGGCAAATATCTATGATGATTGACATTTGCACATCATGTGGTTTTAGCCAACTGGATGTGTGCTGGGTGGGACAGGCCTCATGATGGGAAGTTCTTTGCCACTGTCACTTTCTTCCACACATCTACGTATGTGTATTTTTGGCCTATTATAGTGTGTTATCCTGTGTATTCCTATCCAATGTGTGTGCAAAGCATGACTGGTGTGTACTGAGGATTGTATGCACTAACATCTGCGATTGTCAGATATGTATGGCCCACTGTTGTTGCCAGACATGGGCTTCATTTCTGTAAGTGTGTGAGCATGCCCAGTATGCCTTTCAGTATTTTGTTGTCTGACATGGCCTTCAGTATTTTGTTGTCTGACAGCCTTCAGCATTTTGTTGTTTGACATGGCCTTCATTTCTCTAAGTGTGGGAGCATGCCCGATATGACCTTCTGTATAGAATGTGTGAATCCATTCCAGGCAGACTTTTATGTTCTACACCTACAGCTAGCAAACTGTTTCTGTGGGATATCTGTAGATCGGTTCACAATATGGGGTCAAATCAGCAAAGGATAGTGGGTTACTGTAGGTAATTGTGTCTGTGCTGCTTCTGCTACACGGTCCAGGTGTTAGCAGATATATTCAGACATATGTATTGTTTTACACTGTGATGTTTTATGTCATCAAGTACTGTCAGGTATACATATTTGCTTGCAGTAATGTCCTGGGGAACACAGGGTGAATGCAGCTGTGTCCAGTATTGTGGTCAGCTGCCTACATATTCATGCACAACCATGCCATTCTGGAGGGGAACCTGCAGACACTTGCTGCTGGGTCTGTGTAAATGATTCAGCACCTTGGTACAGTGGTGGCAGAGGATCCCATGCTTGTACATCCATCAACGTAACAGTATGGCCATATCCTGCTGTGGCCATAACTCACAGCTGTACACATTCACACAGGTTACCCAGAGGCAGGGGTCATAATTCTGGATATTACCCCTTCACATTGTGGTTTACAAACATGTTTGTAGCCACCCATTCTTGTGTTTGCAGCCAGGGAAACTATATGCACACATCTGAGTTTTGGACTTCACACACTCCATGCTACCCATGCTCCTACCTCCCTCTATTATTCTATCCTCTTCCATACATTATGCAAACATTATCTGATATGTTCCCTATGGTTATCACCTCATCCCAGCAGTAATTTGGTGTTGGTCCACAGTTCATGCAGTAGGACATGGTTGACATGTTACTGAGATTTGTCCACATGGCCTTGCATTTGGGTTCTGTGGACTATGTTATGTTATTTGGGAGTCCATGACATAACATACATTGGCAGTATGGGTGAGACACAGGCCTTTGGCAGAGGACTGTAGGCCATTTGGTACTGATGCAGGCCAGCTGTAGCAGGCCATTGCATTGTGTCACTCCTACAGTCCTAGACTGCAATACACTATATTCCCCTGGGGTGACAGGGTAGGTGTGCAAGGTGTTCATGCCAGTACTTTCTGTCATTATTGATCCAGTGGCGTGGATGCTGGCAGGGTGCTGCTTACAGCTAGGGACACAACTGCATGAGACACCTATTCTGCATGCTGCATTCTTTAGCTATTGCCACACAGAGGTGGGGGTCATATTGTACTCATTCCCAACAGCAGGGATAAGACCGGAGAGGTACCTGTGGGTGGTGGTGGGGTGAGATGGGTGCATGTGTGCTATGGACACTACTTGCATCTGACTCACAGATATGCATGGGGCATTCCACTTATGCTGGCTTGTGCAGGGATATCAACTGTTTCTCAATACTTCATACCTGTGACCTTTGTGGTCTGTCAGTGCTTGGCCAGACAACATCTGTATTCCCTACTACAAGCCCAAATAATGTGCTGCTAACCTGTATGTGCAAGTTCAAGGGTGTGAACAGTTGACAGTTACATATTATACACTGTCTGTCTGGGGTACTTCCCCCTGTCTACTGCTTGTATGTCTGGGCCGACATTCATGCCATGTCCATCTTTCAGATGGTGACACATATTACTTCCAAACATTTACTATGGCTTACTGCTGGAATGTGTTTTGCTGGGAAGCATTGTGTTTGGCACTGCAGTTGTGAGAACTTGGCCCTGTCACTGGCAGTACTGGCCAACGGCCACTAGGACAAACCTCACCATGCATACATACTGACCACTCTCACACAAGAAATGACACACACCAACCTAGCACGCACAGCCGTGCATATTGTACACATGCTACAATCTATCCTGCTACCTTGGCCAGCTCAGGTAATCTGTGCTCCATTGTTATTATACCTACACATACATGTTACTACATTTCTGCATAGGATTGGGGGGGGCACATCTGACTGTTACTACATTTCTACATAGGATGGGGGGGCACACCTAACTGTTGCTACATTTCTACATAGGATTAGGGGGCACACCTAACTGTTACTACATTTCTACTTAGAACTGGGGGGACACACCTGACTGTTACTACATTTCTTTATAGGATTGGGGGGCACACCTGACTATTACTACATAGGATTGGGGGACACACCTGACTGTTACTACAGATTGTTACTACATTTCTACATAGGATTGGGGAGGTACACCTGACTGTTACTACATTTCCAAACAGGATGGGGGGGGCACACCTAACACTCGTACACATTTGCTATGACTGTACTGGTATTTCAGGTACTCCATTTCATTCTGTATTCAAACCTATCATGCTGACTAGAGGCATATCAGTGTACTACAGGTCTTAGGTCTGATTGATCTACATTTCAGTTTCTGACTTCTTACCTTTTAGAACTAACATCCCACTGCCTGACCTGTTGTAGTCTGTCTGTGTAGTTCTGGGGGGATGTTCTCCATAGCCATCAATCAGAGGCATTAGCACAGCTTTTGTTTGTGTTTGTTTACACCTGTCCTGCTGGCTGAGACTGCTGTTGGGTATGTGAGCCTCCTTGATTGGCATGTGTGTGTCCTATGGACACACATGTGGCCCAGCACATTTCCTGCAGTGAGTTTTGTCACCTTGTCTAGTACTGGCTACTATGGTGACACCAGTATTTGTTACAGATCTCATGCTGCCACTATAGGTGTCTACTATCTGCTGGCATCCCATTCAGCCACCTAATTCCCTTGCATGCTCACATCCATACAACAGATACAAATAACAACACAAACTACTCCATTCGGCAATTGGTAGGAAGAGTGACTTACCTTGTGGCTGTGCCAGTACTGAGGATAGTCCTGGAGTGCTGACTATGTTGGATGCACATAGTACACTCCCTATACATGGTTTAGCACAGGTAGTGTCATGTTTGGCATCCCTTTTACTGTATGTGTGTCAGAGAGAGGTGTCATTCCCTGGGTCCCTACCATGTCATTGTATGTGCTATACGTTGCCTCTTTGCCATGGCCTGGGCATACTAGGCATGCCTCCTTCTGCCTACTGGGGCAGACTCAGGCTGTTCCTCCTCTGAGTCACTCTGTGCCTGTGCAGGCCTTGGCAATGGTTGGGGGCTGTGTGGCCCTGCCCCATGCTGTTCCTGCTGCAGCTGTTTCCGCATGATCATATTGTGTAGCATGGCACATATGATGACAATTTGGGTACATGTAGCTGGTGAGTACTGCAAGGTTCCACCAGATGTGTCCATGCACTGGAACCATGACTTAAGCATCCCAAACACATGCTCTATTATGATTCTTGTCTGCGTGTGTGGCTCATTATGGAGTTCTTGTTTGGGTGTGTGTGCATTTCTGATGGGTGTCATCAGCCACAGCTCCAGTATGTAACCTGCATCCCCCACTAGGTGGCCATAAGGGATGCCCCCATTGGCAAATATCTGGTACAGCTGCATCAGATGCCAGATGTGGGAGTCGTGACAGCTCCAGGGACCCCAGCACACACATTCATTATAATGCCCTGGGCATTGCACATGACCTGGCAGTTGATGGAGGGGAAGCCCTTGCGGTTGATCTAGAACCTACCCCGCTCATTGGGTGGTACTTTGATGCATATGTGCATGCAGTCTATAGCACCCACTACCTCAGGGTATTCTGCTATTTGGTGGGAAGAGACGGATATTGCTGGCCAATGACTCATGGGTGTTGTGGAAATATACGTGCTCACCGGCATGTGCTGACATAGCATCCAGGAACTGGTGGAGTACCCCGGATGCTGATGCCTGTGAGATCCCCATGATATCCCCAGTTGGCCTTTGGAAGGTACCTGTGGCTAGTATTCTTCGGGCTACACATACCTTGGTATCCACTGGGATGGGTTCCCCTCTGTTGGCTCTGTGTGTGAGGTGTGGCCGGCACAACTCAACAATTTGCTGTAGGAGGTTTCTGTCCACCCTATAGCACTTCACTATCTCCAGCTCATGTAGCCCCTGGTAGGTTAACCTGGGTCTGTACACTCTTCTCCTTCTCCTCACTGTGGGTTGGTCATCAGCATTCTCATCCTCACCACCCTCAGCCTCTTCCACATGTTGATTTATGATAGCTGCTGCAGCCCCTATCATTTTGTTGCTTTTGTTTGATAAAATATCCCCACTTGTGTACACCAGTGGTGTAGAGGTTGTGGGGAAAAAACAGAGGGAAAGGTGTTTGCATAGTTTATAGTGGTGTGCTGGGCATGGCTGGTCTGCTGCCTGTGTATTGGCTGATTCTGATACATTTCACTTGCCAGCTAACCTAGTTGTCCTTGATTACCTTCCTACTGCTGTTTTCCCTTCCCATTGCCTTCCTGTTTAAGCCCAGGGGTGCACCACACAAACACAGTGCTCAGATGTGCACAGAGCTGCTATTTCCTGGTTTACTTTTTTTTTTCCCCTTTAAAACATGATGCACACCAGTTTAGGCAATGTAAAGAGTGCTAGAAAGCCTCAGACATGCCCCCTTGCTTAGCTCTGCTAAGCTAAGGGCAAACCCAAGCCATAGGGCTCCAATAAGCTTACAGCATGCCTGACACACCTCTCTATGATGTCAGCTAGCTTTTAGGCTTGCACCATGGTCTTTCTGCACCGACACGGTTGGGTGCAGGCTAGCCATGAAGGGGGAATCTGAGATTCAACATAATTCCCCTCATTTGCATAGGATTGCCTGCTAATGCCTAGTTACAAGTCCCACACTGAGCCTTCCCCCTTAGCAACCACTATTCACTGGCCATGTTGTCTTCTGCCTGCCATTGAGTATAATGGCAAAATTGTGATTTTGGATAGAATGCTTATTTCAGTTTTATTTTTTATTTTTGGCACAATCCCATTTGTGAGCCGCTGCTGTACACTTAAACGGCCGAAATCAGCTAAAAAAAATAAAAGTTATTTTTTTTGCAACTGTTTTCCATGCCAATGGCATATATTTGGCCATTGACATGGTTTTCACATTATATACACCCTTTATTTGGAGCTGTCAAGGCTCCGTTTTGTAGTTTGCAGAAATGTACTCGGTTACTAACTGAGTACATTTCTGCAGACTACACTAGACCTGCACAGCCAGCTGCCAGCTTCCTGAATTGCAAATTCACCTCATTTGCATGGTTTTCACCTGCAAATTGGGTAATTTGCATACAGGAGCTGTGTCCGTGCAAGAATAATGCAGGAGTGCTCGTGCACGTCCCAGGAGCTTATTCCTGAATCGCACGGTGGCCATATTGCCTCCAGCAGCTCCTGCACGATTCCTGCACACCGTGCAGAGCTTGCTGAATCCTGGGGAACCTTTATTATTCAGAGGGTGCAACTGATTAAATATTTATAATCTGACATACTGCAAAGCAGTACTTCAACATGTACATATATGCTGTGCAACCAGTAACAATGTAAAAACATTATGTTATGTATTTCACAAAAGGATGAAGTAACATGAATGGGTAGGAATAAACTAAAAAAAATCACCCCTTGGGGAATGAGAAATACAAAAATTAAAAAAAACTTCATTTTCAGTTAAATGATTTCATCCAACTTGAACTTCATCAGAACTGAGTAATAACAAAACATACTAAAATTAAACATACTTAATTAATCATGGAATTAAGCCAACTTTAGAGACATAATGCAACACCATATATATATATATATATATATATATATATATATATATATATATATATATATATATATATATATATATATATATATATGTATATATAAACAAACATTTCTTTAAAAGCCAGTGTACAAGAAATGTATAAACATTCACCTATTAAGTTTCAACTTTCCAGCTTTCAACAAGACCTTAACATTTAAATGTCCATTGAAACTTTTGAAACACGGTGGTTTACCAGCAACTAATCTAACCTACCTTATGTTAGTTACTTAATTTGTAAAACATTATCTAAATCACCACCCTATTAATTAATTAATTGAACTATTGACATTTAATTACTGGTAATGTCTGATTGGGTAGATGTCAATTTTCAGTGAAGGCTGAGGGAGAAAAGCTCCAAACTATTACAAAAACATTTTAAGAACAATAATTATCTTTATTTATTTTTTTATTGCATTTGTTTACCGGTAAAGTCCACTGTGCCTAAAAGAGCCCATTTTTGGTGGAGGCCCGGTGAGGAAAGCTCAAACAAGAACATAGATGCAGAAAAAAAATTAAACATTAATTGGTACAGAAGTAAAAATAGTGTTCCACAGTGGTTACAGTAATATATACATAAGTCACGAATTTAGTTGGTTTGATTACAGTAACATATACAGAATATATACATAAAAGCAGGAATTTAGTTGGTTGCCAGATAAATTCAGAGTGGTAAAAACGGAGATAAATTAATCAGCATTATTGTGCCAGTATCAACAAGTGATGAAAGAAAAAAAAAATAATAAATATAGAGAAAGTATCATCAGTCATTAGCAGTAAAAAGCATAGGAATTTAGTTATAATATAAGGAGAAGGAAGAGGTTAGGTTATAGAGCAGGTACATAGCCAGGAAGAGTTGAGATGATTTTTCAGTATTTGTTTGAAGGTGGTGGTGCTGCCCGTGTTTCTTATAAAAGCAGGACGCAAGTTTCATAGTTTGCCGATGGTGAAGGAGTAGAGCAGTTGACCAGCTGGTAAGGTGGGCTTTTCTACTTTTAGAAGTAGATGATTTTCAGATCTTAGTTGCCTGATGGGTTGGTACTTAGCAAGTAGAGTTGAGAGAGCAGGACAGTCTGTGGATCTGTAGATTATTCTGTGTGCTGTATTTAGCTGGGTGAATGAGAGATGGCGTGGGAGTTCCAACCAGCCTAATTGTTTCAGTGAGTTACAGTGGTGGGATGAGAATTTGGCCTTGGTGGCAAATTTGGCTATTCTGTTGTAACACTTATCAAGTTTGGATTTTGTAGAATTTTGGATATTAGTGAGGAGAGGGGCACCATAAAGGACAGAGGGTAATAAAAATGTAGTTGCAAGGGCTTGTCTAGTAGAGAGGCTAAGAATGTGTTTGTGCCTGTACAGCATACCGAGCTTTTGGTGTGTTTTTTTGATGTTACTGTTTATGTGTAGGTCAAAGTTTAGCTATTCATCTATAATAATGCCTAGTAATTTAGTGTGTGGGACAACTTCTACAGTGGTATTGTTTAGGGCTTGTATACTGAAGAGTTTTTTTTATCTAGGGGAGTGGTTTTCATAGGGGTAAAAATTACTAGTTTAGTTTTTTTGGATTTAGGGCAGGATGATTGTTAAGCATCTAAGATTCAGTAGAGGTGAGGGCATTCTGGGTGATCTGATGGAGTTCAGAGCTGGAATTTGGAGTTCATATTATTGTAGAGTCATCAGCGTACTGGATTACTGAGCATTGTGGGAGAATGATGTGAAAGTTGTTAATAAAGATGCTCAATAAGACAGGACCAGGTATGGAGCCTTGGGGTACCCCTGTAAAAGTATTGAGCAAGGGAGAGTAAGACTGTTGGCATTTGGTGCATTGCTGCCTATTGGAAAGATAGCTATTGAACCATTGTAGGGTAGGTGGGGAAATGTGGAGGGTAGAATGTTTAGAGTGGAGGAGAGTGTGGGAAATGGTATCGAAAGCTTTGGAGAGGTCGAGGAAAAGAGAAGCAATTATTTTACCAGAATCCCATGCCCGGTTAACTGTATCAAGGAAGGAGAGGAGGGCAGTAGTGGTGCTGTGTCCTGGTCTGAAACCATGCTGAGTGGGTGACAAAATTTGATTTTCAAGCAGGTGGTCGAGGAGTTGGGCATGGATGCATTTTTTCAGTATTTTAGAGAGGGGTGAGAGAATAGCTATTGGTTGAAATCTTGTGGTGTCTGTGTTGGTGCCACCTTTGTATAAGGGGAGAATGAATGCTTTTTTCCAAATGTCTGGGACAAGGGACTCTTTAATTGATCTGTTAATGAGTATGCTGATGGGATAAGTTACAGAGTTTGCACTTAGCTGCAGGAAGTGTAGGGGTAGAATGCCATGGGCTAGAGTACAGGGTTTAAACTTAATTAAATTTTTTTTATTGTGGCAATGGGTATGGGAGGGAATTTTAGGTTAGAGTTGTGAGTAGGATTCTTTTCTGGGATGGTTTGGTCATTAGCTGTCTTGATGCTAGTGGTGTTAACCATAGGAAAGGTGGTGGCTACGTTAGCTATGGGGTCAATTCAAAAGTAATACAAAAACGTCTGCAATTTAAGTAATTATACCAAACTAGATATAATATGAGAAAATTGGTTAAGAAGAGATACAACGTATATGACAATGATTTAATATCTAGAGAAATTTTAGCTAGTTTACAGAGAAATTAAAGGTAAGTTAGTATAATACAAACCAAAACTGCAATATAAAGTGAGAGAAAAAACAGGGTCATGGGGTTATGACATATTTAGAAAGAGAGTCAGGGGAGAGAAATTGATTGAAGTAAGCAAGTGAGCAATGATGTGAGAGTAAGGAAGTATAAGGTATAAAAAGGTAATTGTTCATGTTTATCCTGGAGTTGAGCAAGAATAGAGCCCAGATTTTGGCTAGGAAGTCTTTCAGAATGGTTTTAAAGGACTGGAGGGGAGTTTTTGACCTGATGATATAGGTAAGGAGTTTCAGACCATAGCAACATATCATGAGTATAGGGTTTGACAAGCGGATTTGATATGTTTGTGGACAAAGAGGAGTTTATGGTCATTGGATCATAATGATTAATTGGGAAAAGAGTTGTATAAAATGGTATTTAGTACTGGACAAGAAGATGAATGCTGAATAATTTTATATGTGATAAGAAGCTGTGTATACATTGACTGGGTAGTTCCAACAAATTTAGGTTTTTTAGTGCTATACAGTGCTGGGTTCTAATAGGGGTATTTGCTGCAAATGTAGCCACTTTATTACAGTAGTGTTCAAGTTTTGATTTTTGTGATATTGGGAAGTTAGAAAGGATGGGAGAACCAAATGTAATGAAGGGAAGATGTAAGTAGTGACAAGTAATATTAGTTGCATTGGTGAGAAAGATTTTGGATCTGTTAAGCCTTCCTATTTTTGATGATTTTTTAATGTAATTTTGCATATGCAGCCAAATTTGAGATTATCACCCTCTATCGTCCCTAATAATTTGCTATGAGACATGACCTCAATGGTTATATTATTATTATTATTATTATTATTATAATAAAGAGAGAAGGATTTTAATTTTGTTTTTTTTTTTCATGAGAGAGGGATTTGGAGGAAAAAAATAAATATTTTGTTTTTTGAGCTTGAACATGAGTTGTGAGTTACAAAGCAATGTTTCAGTGGCTGTTAAAACTTCCTGAGTAATTTTTTTGAGATATGGCTGGTTGTCAGATGTGCAAACGAGTGTGGAGTCATCTGCATATTGTATTGGGGAGTCCTGTCATGTGGATGTATTAAGAGTGTTATTTAGAATGTCAAAGAGAAGGGGACCATGGATAGAGTCTTGTGGTACACCAGTGGTGACTGGAAGGTATGGAGAGAGGGTGGGCTGAGATAGACTAATTAAGGAGATCTGAAGTAGAAGTTTGTTGTGACAATCTGTGTCAAAGGCTTTAGACAAGTCAAAAATAAGGATGAGACTACTTTGCCATTATCTCTAACTTTATTGACAGTATCTATGAAGGTTAGAAGTGCCTCCTAAGTACTGTGGGAGGGACAGAGGCTATGTTGTGTGAGGATAAGAGTTCTTCTTGCAGGAAACAATTTAGCAATTGCTTTTGAATACATGCTTCAAGTATTTTGGAGAGGGGTCAAATAGGATGGCTATGGGTCTAAAGTTAATAATGTTTGTTGAATTTCCTCCTTTGTGTAGAGAGATACAAATGTGATTTTTTTCCAAAGAAAGGGAATGTTTATTCCTTGACTAACCTATTTACAAGGACTAGAACAAGATAGGCAATGCTATCAGCTACTATTTTAAGGTACTCACTTGGAAACCATCAGCTGAAGTACTGCATTGTTTGAGTTTGTTTAACAGTAGTTTTATGTTTGAAGGTGAAAGTGGATATGGTGATATGTAGCTGTTGGGCAGGGTTGGGATTGGATGGTGGGGGATCCTTGGTTAAAGAACAAACTGTGGAATACATTCTACAACAAAGAAAGATATAAGTTCCAAGCATAAACATACACGTAGGGACCAAATGGCACTACTCTTCACGATCCAACTATTAGTAAATTCCAACCACAATGATATCGAAAAGTGATAAAAACGTTAAGGCCAAGTATAGAATGAATAAATTTATTAAGAACAGAGTTAGCGCTTTCACCCGAAGGCTTCTTCAGACTTATGAAAACAGACACCATAATCCATGTTTAAATATCCAATCTAAGCAGTTCATTGGTCAACCTCATTTTCATTCTTATGACAAATGTTAAAAGGCACTCGCGCTACATTTACAATTTAAACTAAAATATAAGAATGTTCTTAAATACTTTTTAAAAAAGGCTTTAAAAACACAACTAAACTCAAACAACTTAGTATAGCATGATAGAAAACATGGTAGAAACATATACTTTGTCAAAACACTGACATGAAGTCTAAAATATTATACAATCTAATATGTAAAGTAAACATTATACAAACTGGTTAAAACATAAGACCCTGGTGCAAATTAACAGTCTAATACAACCTAGTGGGAAGATATCACATATTTACTTATAGTCTATCCGATGACAACTATTATATTATATTCGAGACGTATAAAACATCTACATAATTAACATAGGGAAATGAAACAGGATATGGTGAGCGACCTACCACAAAATATATGACTACAGTAGCCTCTTATTCCTGATCACCTAACATTAAAAAGACTTACTGATACAAAAACTAATAAACATACCTATAGAATGATCATGAGGTCATTCCTTTCTCGGAGCATATACTATTGTCGTCTTGACCTTAACCTACAAGGGAATAGGCAAAACTGCAAATATGCACATCCAAGCTCCAACATATAAAAATGGGGGCAGTACGACCCCTTAACTAACAATATTCACCTTTTGGGTCTACTAATCCTTTTTCTTTTCAGCACCGGCTTAACTTGTATCTTATCATTAAGACTTGGTGCCTTGTCAGCCCTGCACCTAATAATCCATTTAAGCTCACATTCTAAAGTATAATTAACTAAATCACCCCCTCTCTTGCTGACAAATAGTTCTTGTATCACACAAAACCTAAAAGCATGTGTAGGACCTAAAGCATTACAATGTTTAGCTAGAGCATTGTTCCCCGAGCCCAGCCTTATGTGGTATACGTGTTCCCTTATACGCTCCCTTAGGGACCTATTTGTCTTCCCAATATAGAATGATGTACATTCTGTACATCTTGCCAGATATATCACATTAGTGCTAGAACAACTTGTTCCTGTATGAAACATAAACTCATACTGAGTCACTGGATGAACAAAATTGTATCGATGAACCTACATTGATTACAATTGCCACACGGTGATGTATTATAACCACATGCATTAATTCTATTAGGATAATTCACCATCTTAAGTTTACAGAGAAGGCTTTAAAGATTTGGTTTATTCTTGAACACAACTTTAGGCACTGGGCCTATTATTTTCCTAATATCATTGTCTAGTAACAATACATCCCAGTGGTTCATCATAGATTCCCTGATGAACTCCGCATACTTAGTAAAATACATGGGAGCTCTAACTTCTTGTATTTTTAGATGTGGAGGTAGGTCATTCATATCATATGGTTCTGAGAAGTATGGCTTGGCTCTATTGAGTCTCAAGTCATTAACTTCCGTTACCATATGTTCAAGTATATTAGACTCATATCCCCTTTGTATAAAACTATCTCTTAACTGACCCAATTCTTTCACATAACCTTCTATAGTTGGGTTAAGCCTAGAGGCCCTCATAATTTGCCCTTTCATTACATTATCAAAAACGTATTTTGGATGCATACTGTGGCTATGAAGAAGGGTGTTTCTATGGCACAGTTTACGATGTATGGACGTATTAAGGAGCCCACTATTTAATCTACAGATATTTACATCAAGATATGAGATCTCATCCAAAGAATATTTTAAGGTAAACCTCAAAAAATTGGTGGAACTATTCATGAACTCAACAAAAGTCAGTAGGCTATCCACATCACCCAACCAAATTAGAAAGAGGTTGTCTACAAACCTCCTATAGAGGCCTACATACCCACAGAAACCTTCAGATTGGAACAGACACCTGTCTTCCCAATTAGCCATCACCAAATTGGCGTAGCTATTGGCACAAGATGTGCCCATAGCTACGCCATCTCTCTGCAAAAACAGCTCATCATCAAGCATAAAGACATTACTGTACAGTACGGTCTCCAATAACAAGGCTAACATGTCTATCCTCTCAGGGATGTAGTTAGATTTAGAATGGAGGTATTGTTGTACACTGGATATACCTTGATCATTAGGTATTACAGTAAATAAACTAACCACATCCAAGGTCACTAAAAAGCAATGGTGTTGTTCATCCAACTGCTTTGTATACTCGTATAAATCCAATAGGAACTGCTTACTATCTTTCAATATGACCGGATTAGCATCTACTATAGGGCGAAAGTAATACTCTAAGTAGATCGATAAAGGTTCAGTGATCCAACCCTGTCCAGCAACAATGGGATGCATGGGGGGTTTCTGTAGTGACTTGTGGATCTTAGGGAGCCCTTGTATTATGGGTATAAGGGGATTATTAACTTTAAAATAGTTATATAGTTCCACATTTATAATCTGATTTAATAAAAGGTCATCCAGCATATCATATAGCTGGAACACCTTCTCAGTCACTTCCATCATCTCAATTCTATAATAAAACCGTACTTCACTCAATAGTTCTTTCATACTATCATTATATTCAGTCAGATCCATCAAGACAATGGGCCCGCCCTTATCTGCCGGTCTGATAACTATCATTTTATCATTACTAAGATCTTTCAAAGCTTTCCTTTGCTGGTAATTTAGATTATTTCTACATTTAACCTTCTCATTGCCTTCAAAATATCTATATATATCATTCTCCACCAATTTAGAGAAGGTATCAACTAAAGGATGTAGTTGTGGAACATATATGCTATCCTGTTTCATTTCCCTATGTTAATTATGTAGATGTTTTATACGTGTCGCATATATAATATAATAGTTGTCATCGGATAGACTATAAGTAAATATGTGATATCTTCCCACTAGGTTGTATTAGACTGTTAATTTGCACCACAGTCTTATGTTTTACCAGTTTGTATAATGTTTATTTTACATATTAGATTGTATAATATTTTAGACTTCATGTCAGTGTTTTGACAAAGTATATGTTTCTATCATGTTTTCTATCATCGATATCATTGTGGTTGAAATTTACTAATAGTTGGATCGTGAAGAGTAGTGCCATTTGGTTCCTACGTGTACGTTTATGCTTGGAACTTATACATTTATTTTGTTATTCGTAGGAACTGAGCTCTGTTGGCTGTGTGCTTTGTGGTTTGCTTGCTTTATATATTTTTCAGTGCACCAGCCTAAGAGGATGGCCGAGAGTACGCAGCAGAATATAGAACTACCTTACGTATCTACTACATCATGCATAACCTATCGGAGGACCGAAAGGTTTCAAGTTTGTGTGACTGGAAAAGACAACTTGTTAATGGAATACAAGCCGATTTTGGAACCAGGCAAGGAAGTTGAGAGTGACGAGAGTTTGTTGAACCTGACAGAAGACTTAAACAAACTTGAAATGGATCTGTTGAAGCTAAAGAAGCTTCAACTTCAACGCCAACATTTTGAGGCGTGTTTAGCAAAGAAAATAGTTCCACGAGGTCTAAGGATCTTAAAGATGCCAACGTCAGGTAACAAATTTCCTGAACTGCTATATAAATGGCAAAGACTTAACCTTGAACTCAGTTTCAGTTATATGAGACTTTTAATTGACTTTTTCACGCCGGAAGAAGAGGCATTGAGATGTAAAGTGAATGAAATGTTTTATAATATTAAATTGAAATATTTAGCTGACTTTGTAGAGGTGAAGCTTGAAAGAGTGCTAGACAATGTCATGCTATTTGAAAAGCGCCATTTAGAACAGAAGAAAAGTAAAATTTTACGTGATATGAGGGATTTTAATAATTGTAATGTTTTTACTTGGCCCAGACAGTATGGTGCTTCAGGAAATGGAATTAATGCCTCACACAATTTTACTGTCAATACTAATAATATAGTTAACAGTTCTGATGACACTAGTATGGGAAACGTGTTTAAGGATAATGGTGATGTGACCAGGGATGTCTCAGGCAACAGGGATATCCAAGATAGCTCTACCACTCTAACAATTAATAGTTCTAGTACTGTAACTACACCTAATGTTAATACATGTAGCAGTACAATTACATCTGGAACAGAAACAGTGGAGATGGTCAGGAGGAAGACGCTTAATACAAATATTAATACAAATGTGAAACCTGTGTTTAATAGTAACACAGGTACCAAGGTCAATACCCCTTTCCCTATAGCTCAGACCTCGTATACCGGGAGACAGAGATCTGTCAGCAGAGGCAGACACTAGAGGAAAGGTTCAGGATGAGAACATCAGGGGCCCACCCTGAAGAAGATGTGGGAGAGAATGATAAATTGTTGATTGTGAACTTGTCACACAAGGTACTTACTCCATATGAGATACAAGTACTTGAAAAGGGTCTTAGTTTTATCCCCACTAATAGAAGCAACCTGGTGGATTCTATCATTGACAACAAGTTGTTTGTTAGGAATATACAATTGAAATTGGATTTTGGTGATAGTGGGGCGGTGAATAATGTAATGAACTTTCACCCGAATAGCGTATATGTTCCACAACTACATCCTTTAGTTGATACCTTCTCTAAATTGGTGGAGAATGATATATATAAATATTTTGAAGGTAATGAGAAGGTTAAATGTAGAAATAATCTAAATTACCAAAAAAGGAAAGCTTTGAAAGATCTTAGTAATGATAAAATGATAGTTATCAGACCGGCAAATAAGGGCGGGCCCATTGTCTTGATGGATCTAACTGAATATAATGATAGTATGAAAGAACTATTGAGTGAAGTACGGTTTTATGATAGAATTGAGATGATGGAAGTGACTGAGAAGGTGTTCCAGCTATATGATATGCTGGATGACCTTTTATTAAATCAGATTATAAATGTGGAACTATATAACTATTTTAAAGTTAATAATCCCCTTATACCCATAATACAAGGGCTCCCTAAGATCCACAAGTCACTACAGAAACCTCCCATGCGTCCCATTGTTGCTGAACAGGGTTGGGTCACTGAACCTTTATCGATCTACTTAGAGTATTACTTTTGCCCTATAGTAGATGCTAATCTGGTCATATTGAAAGATAGTAAGCAGTTCCTATTGGATTTATACGAGTATACAAAGCAGTTGGATGAACAACACCATTACTTTGTAGTGACCTTGAATGTGGTTAGTTTATTTACAGTAATACCTAATGATCAAGGTATATCCAGTGTACAACAATATCTCCGTTCTAAATCTAACTACAGCCCTGAGAGGATAGACATGTTAGCCTTGTTATTGGAGACTGTACTGTATAGTAATGTCTTTATGTTTGATGATGAGCTGTTTTTGCAGAGAGATGGCGTAGCTATGGGCACATCTTGTGCCAATAGCTACGCCAATTTGGTGATGGCTAATTGGGAAGACAGGTGTCTGTTCCAATCTGAAGGTTTCTGTGGGTATGTAGGCCTCTATAGGAGGTTTGTAGATGACCTTTTTCTAATTTGGTTGGGTGATGTGGATAGCCTACTGACTTTTGTTGAGTTCATGAATAGTTCCACCAATTTTTTGAGGTTTACCTTAAAATATTCTCTAGATGAGATCTCATATCTTGATATAAATATCTGTAGATTAAATAGTGTGCTCCTTAATACGTCCATACATCGTAAACTGTGCCATAGAAACACCCTTCTTCATAGGCACAGTATGCATCCGAAATATGTTTTCGATAATGTAATGAAAGGGCAAATTATGAGGGCCTCTAGGCTTAACCCAACTAATGAAGGTTATGTGAAAGAATTGGGTCAGTTAAGAGATAGTTTTATACAAAGGGGATATGAGTCAAATATATTTGAACATATGGTAACAGAAGTTAATGACTTGAGGCTCAATAGAGCCAAGCCATACTTCTCAGAACCATATGATATGAATGACCCACCTCCACGACTAAAAATACAAGAGGTTAGAGCTCCCATCTATTTTACTAAGGATGCGGAGTTCATCAGGGAATCTATGATGAACCACTGGGATGTATTGTTACTAGACAATGATATTAGGAAAATAGTAGGCCCAGTGCCTAAAGTTGTGTTCAAGAATAAACCAAATCTTAAGAGCCTTCTCTGTAAACCTAAGATGGTGAATTATCCTAATAGAATTAATGCATGTGGTTATAATACATCACCGTGTGGCAGTTGTAATCAATGTAAGTTCATCGATACAAGGCTGAGTTTTGTTCATCCAGTGACTCAGTATGAGTTTATGTTTCATACAGGAACAAGTTGTTCTAGCACTAATGTGATATATCTGGCGAGATGTACAGAATGTACATCATTCTATATTGGGAAGACAAATAGGTCCCTAAGGGAGCATATAAGGGAACACGTATACCACATAAGGCTGGGCTCGGGGAACAATGCTCTAGCTAAACATTGTAATGCTTTAGGTCCTACACATGCTTTTAGGTTTTGTGTGATACAAGAACTATTTGTCAGCAAGAGAGGGGGTGATTGAGTTAATTATACATTAGAATGCGAGCTTAAATGGATTCTTAGGTGCAGGGCTGACAAGGCACCAGGTCTTAATGATAAGATACAAGTTAAGCCAGTGCTGAAAAGAAAAAGGGTTAGTAGACCCAAAAGGTGAATATTGTTAGTCAAGGGGTCGTATTGCCCCCATTTTTTATATGTTGGAGCTTGGATGTGCATATTTGCAGTTTTGCCTATTTCCTTGTAGGTTAAGGTCAAGACGACAACAGTATATGCTCCGAGAAAGGAATGACCTCATGATCATTCTATAGGTATGTTTATTAGTTTTTGATTCAGTAAGTCTCTTTAATGTTAGGTGATCAGGAATAAGAGGCTACTGTAGTCATATATTTTGTGATGGGTCGCTCACCATATCCTGTATCATTTCCCTATGTTAATTATGTAGATATTTTATACGTCTCACATATATAATATAATGTAATAGTTGTCATCGGATAGACTATAAGTAAATATGTGATATCTTTCCACTAGGTTGTATTAGACTGTTAATTTGCACTAGGGTCTTATGTTTCAACCGGTTTGTATAATGCTTATTTTATATATTAGATTGTATAATATTTTAGACTTCATGTCAATGTTTTGACAAAGTATATGTTTCTGTCATGTTTTCTATCATGCTATACTAAGTTGTTTGAGTTTAGTTGTTATGTTGTGTTTTTAAAAGCTTTTTAAAAAGTATTTAAGAACATTCTAATATTTTAGCTTAAATTGTAAATGTAGCGCGAGTGCCTTTTAACAGTTGTCATAAGAATGAAAATGAGGTTGACCAATGAACTGCTTAGATTGGATATTTAAACATGGATTATGGTGTCTGTTTTCATAAGTCTGAAGAAGCCTTCGGGTGAAAGCGCTAACTCTGTTCTTAATAAATTTATTCATTCTATAGTTGGCCTTAACGTTTTTATCAACTTTCGATATCATTGTGGTTGGAATTTACTAATAGTTGGATCGTGAAGAGTAGTGCCATTTGGTTCCTACGTGTACATTTATGCTTGGAACTTATACATTTATTTTGTTATTCGTAGGAACCGAGCTCTGTTGGCTGAGTGCTTTGTGGTTTGCTAACAAAGAAAGATAGTTTTAAAAAATAAGTACAAATGGTGGAGTGTTTTCCTAATGCATTACTGCAATTCTTATTTAGAATGGCAGTAATCTATTCACAAATTCTGCCCCAAAATTTCGTGTTTTTCCAACATAAAAACAAGTGCATGATACACAAACAGAACAAAATACCACTGCTTTTGCCTTACAATCACAGGAACCAGTGAAAATAATTAGCGTATTCATAACTACTAGATTTGATGCTACATAAACCTACAAAATCAACATGATTCGCAATTATGAGTGCCCTTCCCAGAATACAACTCTACATGTACTTGTGTGTTCTGACATACTCTTGATGTTAAAACCATTTTTTCTGATAAAAATCTGTTTACCTTATTTAAAATTTCCAGACCATTGAAAAATGTCCAATTATTATTAATAATATTTTTAATACTAACATGGGTAGTACATGAACAGGACTAATTATAGCCATACATTCTCTCAGGGGGGCTATCATAACCTTTACAAACTACTCTCCTGGTTTGTTTTATGGGGGATAGACTAAAAATTGTTCTCTTTTTTATTTAAAATTGGAATATACAAACTTTGTATACCCATCTTAATTTCATAATTTTTGTCAGTAAACTCATTTTATAACCCTTATCATAAAACACCCTTTTACTAAAATTTAAATTATCAAAAAATAAACTGTCATTTTCATAGTCAGTCCAGGTGTTCCATAGCTTCAGGCTTAATGACATTATTCTTGATTTGTCCTGAATGTGCACTATTAGCACGTATAAAATTATTAGAATATGTAGCTTCTTAAAAACATTTGATATAAAACAATAATGATAAATAGCATACCTAATTTCTAAATCTAAAAACTGTATATTACTACTATTAACCTTACAAGTAAAGCATAAAAAATAACTACTAGAATCATGCCACAATTCAATATTATTGACAACTTCCAAAGGGCCATCTATTAAAAAAAAAAATCAGTAAAACAAACACAAAGCTTAACATGTCTATAAAAATCAGCACAACACAGACAGATACTCCCTCACTCATTTAAACCAAATTTACAAAGGCTGGTACAACTGTAAATCCCATTGCCACTCCTGAGGCTTGTTTGCAAATTTGCTCATACTGCGGTGGTGGTGCTGCGGTAGCATTGTCGCCTCACGGTAAGACGTTGTCTTGTTCGATTCTCAGCTAGAGCGTCTTCTGTGTGGAGATATGCATGAATGGGCATACCTTCATTGAAGGTTGTGCGTCAGAGCTGGCAACTTGGCACGTAAAATCTACTGCCAATCATTAGAGGACTGAAGTTCCGCTGTGGCGACCCCTAACCGGGAAAAGCCGAAAGACACAACAAAACATAAAAAATATTATCCAAATTACAACTAATAATATACAAACAGTATTAATATGCATATTAGTAAAATTTGTGGCATAAAATAAAAAACATGTAACCATCTCAAGTCCGTTCCCTTAGTGTATTACAATGTAAAATGAGATAATGTCTGCCATAACCATCATCATAGTTTTCAAACCCCAAAATCACAAACTCACAAACACAGTTTAGTCTATTTAAAAATCTCAGGCATCCTTAATTAAGAATTAGTGTTATGTGTAATAATAGTTAACTCTAAACATAAACAAACAGAAATACTTTCTGTGATGGGGCCACTTGGCTAACTATTGGTCTAAATAGGGGACCTAGTGGATTTTTATGCAACTTCAATATCCCAAAATAGGTAGCCATTTTTAAATGTTCCACTATAAAAGAAATCATATATATAAACATGAATATCATTTCTGTAGAATGAATCCCATAACACCATAACCATATATTACTACTTCAAAGTAAATTAACTTAAAGTAACACATTTGTACTTATTACTACCACTGAGCATACCAGTCATTTTTCCATATATGCTTTGGTGTCCATTATAATCACTCCCCCCACTTTTATCATCCTTTATAGGATCATAGGAGGTTACTAGGCTAATGGCCTTGGGGCCCTTACAAGCCTAGCCAATAGTTACCCCCAAAAAGAAATGTCAATCAGCACCTGTTGTCCCTGTCAGTGAGGGATACAGGTAGAACCCCTGGGACAAATGTGTGGTTTCCCATCCACTCATCAAGGTTGTACTTGAAGAGGGTCAACAAGGTACTTTGTTTGACATGTATGGGTAGCCTATTCCAGAGATGGGGCAGCCTCTGGGAGACAAATCTGTATCTCCAGCAGGTTTTGTTGATGTCACATATTAGATCCAGGCCTTTCAAGCATGTAATTTGCGAGGAGATAAACTTACAGATATGGAGCATCTCTAGTAGGGTAGGGTCCAAGACTGCCTTGTAGGTGAGACACAGATCATCTATGAGCAATCTGTATGATACCAAATAGAGTGATAGTGATTTCAGCCTGTCCACATAGGACAGTTGTTGGAGGCCATGGATACTCTTTGTGAGGTATTTTTGTGGCCTTTCCAGTTGGTGTATATTTTTGGAGAGGTACATACGAAATGGGGCATTATACTCAATTATTGGTCTAATGAGGGAGGAGTATAGAGAGGCAATAACCTCTTTTTTTCTGGATGCAATCCCTTTACTTATGAGATGAATCAAGTAAAAGGCTTTTCTGACCACTGCTGCTACATAATCATCGAATGTGAGGTTGTTATCAATCTGAGTACCCAGGTCTCTTGCCAAAGGTTGTGTGCTTAGGGGGTTGTCGTTGATGTGGTAATCAGTAGGGGCGTTTTTTTTTTGCCGAATGGAATGATGATACATTTTTTTGTGTTTAGCTTGAGGCCGTGACTTTGGCACCAGTCATTAGTTGCTGTGAGACCCTCTTGCAGTATTTTATCATTTGGGGAGTCAATGACAGCACCCAACTTACAGTTGTCTGCAAACTTAGTCAGCCACAGGCCTTTTGTTTTTGCCTGGACCTCTGGAAAGTAGATGCCAAACACTAGGGGTCTCAGGACAGATCCCTGGGGAACTCCACTAGTGACAGTTCTGCTACTGGAGGTGGAGGCACCTATTTTAACCTTGAGGGTCCTGTCAGTGAGCCAGTTGGCCACCCACCTGATGAGATAGGGATTTACATCAAGTTGTGTTAGCTTTTTGATGATGCCAGAGTGGTGGATTGTGTCAAAGGCCTTGGCCAAGTCAAGGTAAGCTGTATGTACTGACTCTCTCTCTCATCCAGGGCCTTAGTAACTTTGTCAAAGAAGTCAACCAGGTTTAGCAGGCAAGCCCTGCCTTCCATAGTTTAGAAAGAAGGTAATATTTTGCTTTCTTCTTTACTTAATCTATAGCTCTTAAATAGAGGTAGTTTACATAACAATTTTCTAATTTCATACTAATAAACAGATTGAAAAGTGTTACATGCAGAAAGCAAGAGAGGATTAAAAGTACTGTTTTTTTTTCCGTAAACAACTATCAAAAGCATTACCAGTACAGTCATCTTCAATTAAACATTTTAGATTTAGATTTTGCACATATAATTTAAAATCCAAAAAGGTATCAACAAGTCTAGCATGTCTAGATGGTAAAAGAAATAATCCTCTTTTTAAAATATTGAGTTCATTTGTGATAAACAGACATGCTCAAAATAATTACCTTGTGTTGGTAATCAAAATTTGTCCGACTTAACTTGATATTACAGTTCTTTACCAACTGCTACTGTAAAAGTTCCTCTCCTGTTGTTCATCCCACCTAATTCTGCTCCTTGTATCAGAAACATTATACCAGATGTATACCATATCAATGATGGGGCCTTTATTGGAGCAATTGGGCATTTACAAGATGAACTTAAAAGCAGGGATTATAGTAATAATGATGTGTCAGTGGACATGTTAGATTTTACTAGTGTACATAGTGATAGAGCCAAGCCATTTTATTCCTCTAGGGTAGAAGGGAACAATAAGCAGAAGAAGAATGTGGTGTTGTGCAAAGGAGGTACAGGGTCACCCTAAACTATACTAATGATATAAAGAGGATATGTGATAATATTGAGAACAATTGGCCTATATTGTTAGCTGATGATGAAATCAAAGGACTGGTTCACCCAAATCCATCCTTTAGGCTCATGAATAGATGTACCCAGAAAAGGGAATTGTACTATAATGTTAATCAAGGTAGACCCCTAGTACAGTCAGAGAGAAGAGGTACATATGTGTGTAGGAGATGTAGAGCTTTTAGTTCCATATCTGATGAAAATATTTTTGTACATCCTACTACTGGGTTCAAGTTGGAACCGAAGTTTTATGCAGACTGTGCCTCTACACATCTGGTTTACCTGTCCTGTTGGAAAAGTTGTTCATGTTTCTATGTAGGGAAAACTGAACACTCCTTTAAGGAGCGTATAATGGAACATCTAGGTTATATACGAAGGTGAGACCCTATTAGTGCACTTTATAAGCATGTTTGTGATAATCCTGGACATATATTTGTTTTTATAGTTTTACAAATAATCAGTGTTGATAAGCGTGGAGGAGATATGGGAAATAAATTGGAATTGGCAGAGTCTAAATGGATAATTAGGTTTACTGCACATAGAGCACCAGACTTGAATGGGTGTATACCTTTAAAGCCTGTTTTAAAACCACGTCCTTTACGTCATTAATACTGTTGATTTGATTATTGATTAATTGTCTGCATTATTTAAATAATAGTTGTGTGGTTTTATTCTATGGTCTGATGAAGTGCAGTGTATCTGTACGAAAGCGCTTACCTGTATTTTAATAAATTAATGTTTGTAAGCCGTGCTTGGCTGCCTTATTCTTTTATATTGATTGACCCTCACTAATCAATTTGGAGTGAAGACACTGCTCAAAGTAAACATTGTGCCAAACCAAACCAAAGACTTTTTTAACAATTTCTTTTCAAAACTCTGGAAGATATCTGGCAAAAATATTCATTTATTTTTATTAATTTATTTATTTTTATTTTACTTTTGTTGACCGGGATAGTCCGACTGGATGCATGTCCATTTTCAGCAGAGGCCTTGGGAGAAAAGCTCCAAGGTAAACAGAAACATTAAAAACATGTTCCAATTATAATTTTGACAAAGAGTACATATGCAAACAATAATAAACATGTTCCACAGGTTAGAGTTAAACCCTGTTGAAAGCCAGGGGTAAATTAAACAGTACTGATTAAAAGATTTTACATAATCTAGAAGAAAGTTTGCCAGGCTTGATACAATGACATAGCCAGTTCATCCACTGGTGCCACCATTAATTAAACTAGAATCTATACTGAAATGATCACTTGGTCTTGAAAGAAATGTACTTAAATTCAAGCCTTATTCCATGATATCAGTCCGAGCAGAAGAAGCTCTCCCACGTGTAATAACTGTCTTGTTGAAGCCACTCTCTCATCATTACCATGCATGTCTGGAATTGCACAAACCAAAACTTTATTTAAGTTATCACTTTCAAGAGGTTCTCCATCTGCCATAGCTAATAAGTCCAGATAAAACAAAAAATAAAAATCAGGCTGACATCTTGTTCAGTGATACTCAAATAAAAATCAACTAAAAAAAAATCACCCCTTGGAGAACAGTAAAATACCTACCCCCCATTCTCCATTAAACACTTTCATCTGAGTTGAACTTCATCAGCACTGAGTAATATCAAAATATATTACATTTAAATATACTTAATTAATCACACTATTAAACCAACTTTAAAGAGAAATAATCCAATTCTATATATGTGAACATATTTTGCTTTCAGATATATTTCTTCATTCCCAAGGGATGATTTTTCTTTTAGTTCATTTTTATTTGACTGCACTGAGCCAGATTTCAGCTTAGTTTTTTTTTTTTTTTTTGAATGGGTAGGACAATCATTAGTAGTGCAATTAGGTCATGGACACAAAAAATATTAAAAAGAAAAGAAGCAATGAGATATTGCAAGGCTCCAAATGAAACTGAATGCAGAGACATTATATATACTTCAGTAACTGTTTTAGTTTGTTCATTTCTAAAAAGAAAATTAAAACTGCACCACAGCAGATACAGATGCATTAGAAATCTAGAGCCGAAGGTACAGATGCATTAGAAATCTAGAGCCTTTCTTCAGTGAAATAGCGCAAGGATAAGGCATTAACTACACGGAAGGAGTAAAAAAATAAAACTAAACAAGTAAATAAAATTAATAGAAACAGCATTGATGCCTGCAGAAAGGAACATTAAGTTGTGTGGACGCAGACAAAGGAAGTGAATTGAACTGATGCATGCTTCATGCATAGTCGGTAGGATTATTATCAGGAGATATGCAAGGACAGCATAAAACATCTGTTACCCCGACCAGGAACACAAGTGAGCAGTCTTCTAGTATGTCTAGAATAAAATTATCAGGAGAGCAAGTAAGGGTGTGAGAAGAGATCAGAAGCAAAATGTAAGCAGAGAGAGAGAGAGAGACAGACAGACAGACAAGCTGGATTCTAATGATAAGGAAAAAGGCAACAGTGATGGCTTACAGTTAAAGAAACTTGAGTAAAGTGAAATGCAAGTAATGGGGGTGGGACAATATTTACTGTTGAATTATAAATTCAGTTAGTTGTATGAAACACCTGCAGTGGCTAGAGAATATGGGAGAACATTTGTGCACACAGCCCTTTGCATCTCTGCAGCAATTTAGCTCATCTAAAATTTCACTTCTAAAAAGCAGATAAAAAAAAAATCAACCACTTGCAATGAGTTGTTCATCTAAGAGTTAATGACCACTACCTGAAAAAAATATCTTTCCAACTGTTTTCAAGTTTTCTTTTCCCATAATGATTGCCGTGAAGGTCATGAGAAGCAGCAGGGTTACATATGGGTGGGGGTGGGGAAGATAAAGCTGAAAGAAAATAGCAGAGTAGAAACCCCACCCATTCCTTTCACACAGCTGCAGCTTACTGTCCTGTAATAAAAAAGGAAAATGACCTGTATCTAACCCCACTGTTGTTCTGATTCGCATCTGGATGGGAAATGGTTGTGTACTCACTTCCTTGACAGAATGGTGACAATTTAAAGCACTATCTGTTCTGCCTGTAGCACACTGCAGTCTGGAGTAGGTGTCTGCTCTCCCCAAAGGTAGAGTTATGGGTTCTGTTTACAGATACTCTCAGAGCTAATTGAAAGGCGCATGTAGCCTTGTTTATATCCTACCCAAACAGGAACTTGTGTTCTAAAGTTTATTAACCCCTTAACTGGCTGAGTACATCTTTGCTTTTTTACTTGCAGTGCTTGTGTGTTGAAGTTAAGCACTGACACAACTTCCTCCTTTGTATGTCTGAAGTGGTAATCTAAGTGGCAGGAAACTGATCCATGCAAACAGAACCATTTACATTTACACAGCTCTTTTACCATATACAAATATTTGAGAGCCAAATCACCAGACAAAATATTGCACTTCATAAAATCCTTGATTTATGTTTTAATCTTTATTGTTTGCAAACAGCAGTCCAGCTGAGACATATTGATTTGCAGACGTGTTGTGCTTTTAACGGTTAAATCCTTCTATGTAGCCCATCTAATTACTAAAGGGTTCGCATCTAGAAATAAAGAGGTTATAGTGCCCCTCTATTCATCACTCATCAGACCCATCATAGAGTACAATGCCCCATTTGGGATGTACATCACAAGACACTTCCAACAGCTGGAAAGACCACAAAAGTACCTCACCAAGAGACTCCAGCTGTACTCAGTCGCATATCGCTTACTCAGAGGTGATCTCTGCCTGACTTACAAAGCCATGCCCAACTCAGAACTGATGGACATGCTCCATCTAAAGAAATCCAAGTCACTGCGAGCCACTCGCTCTAATGAGCTAAACCTCGCCACAACAATAAATAGAATATGCTGGAGGGATAGATTCCTGTCACAGAGACTCCCCACGCTTTGGAACAAAATTTCTATCTACATTAGGCAGAGCCCCTCACTAACACTCTTCAAGAGAAACCTTAAGTGGATGGGTAACAGAAAATACACCCCTGGGATCACTTCATTGGCTCTTCTTGACAGAGGCTCGGTTAATTAATCAATGGGGTGGCGAAAGCTGACACACTCTGGCTAGGCTTATAAATGCCCTCGGGCAGATAGCCTAGTACCTACCTATGAACCTATGGTTTAAAGTACAGATAGTACAGGCAAGGCATATTTTGCAAATTCATGTTTGAGTTTCATAACATTCATTTGCATTGTAAATGATTCTAAGCAAGGCATTTTATAGAATTAAAGCTCCTGAGTCATATTTAAAAAGAGGTATTTTTGTCTATCAGGGAATCACTCTCTATTTTAATAGAGTGCAAACAACGTTTTACTGCGGTTTGAGTTTGAGGAAGATAGGGTATTTACCTGAACAGGCAAACAAAGTCTATTCTGGTAAATGTTTAGTCAATCCCTGCATTCATTTACAGAAAGTATATCTCGAGCACAAGGCAAAATAAAGTGAGACCGAAAATAAAAGTGAGAACATACAACAGCTATGTGGACATAATTAAGCAAAGACTGTTTTTTATGTGATACATAATAGAGCCCGTTAGCTATTACAAAAATCAATGCTTCTTTCCAAAGTCTGTACACTAGTTTAAACTCAAGCGTTTGGAGCACATACCATAGAGCTGTAGGAATCTATAAAAGTGGGCTGAATGACTTATTTAGATGAAAAACAAAAAGAAAAAAGTCTCACAGCAGATGTGTATAAGACCCAGTAACAGAATCCCTTGCAGAACATAGAAACATCTATTCTATACAAAGATATTTGCAATCCTCTCTTTATTGAGGCATCATTGGCGATGCACAAATTTCCACTGAAGAAATTGAAGTGTTTTTGCACACTGGCTGAAAAATACAAAATTGCATACAGGTTTTTAATAATGTACTCAGACCAGTCTTCCAGAGTATACTAGGTACAGGCTTGTTTCGTCAATGTTTAGGCTCATTAGCACAGCTTAAGTGGAGAATCTAGCTATGCTCTGAAATCAATCATGTTTCCCTGTAGGGTATGTACCAAAGAAGGAACAAACAACAGTTTGCCTTTTTTCTTTGCTTTAGAAAAAAAACTGCATCATAGCTGGCCAGCAGAAGGAAAAGTCTGCTGTGGCACATCGGAAACCTGAACACCAGGTGTAATAAAGCATGACAGGAGCACAGAGTGAACAAGAGACTCTGCAGATGCTCTGCTTCCAGAGACCACCAACAATACATGTGACTAGGCCAGCCAAATTGCACAGATAGGTTGTATTTCAACTAGTGGTACACCTAATAGTCAGCATAGACACAATATCAATAAGAAAGATTACAAAGCTGCAAACAGATCTCTGGAAGGAACAATTTCCATGTGTATTAGACTTGTTAACAGACCTTCCGTCTTTCTTTGACTACCATTTGTCAGTCTCAGCATGTGTTCACCATAATCCTAAAGTGCAAAAGCGACCACTGAAAAGGATTTTAGTAGTTCCTATTCATAAAATCAAAAATAAAAACAGTATAACACAACTAACCAAAACTGAATGGACATATCAAAGTCTGAAATGAAATGCAGATAGGACTAAAAATCTCCAAAATACACTAGCTATATATACACGTCTGCATTAATGAGAATGTCTTACCAAGTATGCTAGCCATCCTGAATTAAATATGTCCGTTTTGTTGCAGCACACTGTGCATTTTGAGCAAAACGTTAACTTCTCAGTTAAACACACACACACACACACACACACACACACACACACACACACACACACACACACACACACACACACACACACGCACACACACACACACGCTCATGAAACAGTATAAAATATACACCTCATAGTTTTATAATGTATATAGCAAACACTATATTTCTGTTACAAAAACACTTCAACTTATCAATATAAACAGCACACTCTGCAGATGAGTTATGCAACAACCGTTTCCCTAAAACTGTAAGTATATAATGTAAATGCAATTATGTATGTTCTTCCGATGGGGCTTTTTCCCTTAGCCTCTGCTGAAAATGGGTTTTGCCCAGTTAGACTATCCCAACAAATAAATAAATAAATAAATAAAACAAATAAATAATGAAATTCTTTTACCTGTTCTACATGCAACACAATGCATTTTGCTTCAAAAGTTTTCACTTGGGATATGTGGGGAAAATCTGCTGCACGGGGGGCACTGTTAGTCTGTCATTAGTATTGGGTGATGTGGTTGAGCCCCTTGATGGTCTCATTGGCCATAAACTTATTAAGAACCTATGAGCATATCTGCAGTATTGCTGGGGTCATCAACGATCAACTCAATAGCTGTTTTCCTATATTTTAACAGAAGATATATATCTTACAACCCATACCATCCTACTTTTATATATTTATCTCATAAAAAATAATTATTTCCACCTGAACAGCACAGACTCAGCATTAGAATATAAAAATAGCAGGATTGTGTGTGTGTGTGTGTGTGTGTGGGGGGGGGGGGTTCTACCCTAATTTTTAAACCTGTTTCTTGCCATTTTAAAATCTTATATATTTATGTCTTTGGTTATGTTATTAATTTTTGATTTGATATACTAATTACATACTTAAACATAGACTACAAAAATTGCACATACATGCAGTCTCAATAATGTATACAGTGCAACAATGCAGACTAGTGAAGCATTTAACAATAAAAGCTTCATTATCACATAAAGTACTAGCTGCTTCTCTGGGGTTTCCAAATAGAATCCCTTCACTATCAAATTCCGACACCTTTACAAAGTATGCCACCTCCCCCCAGTTGTTTCCATAAATAAATATCGGCATGCCAACACTGAAGAAATGCTGGCAATACATTGCCAGTCCTGTATTACCTCTCAGTTAGCATTACCTATCAGGCCCCCTGAAAACCTCTTCACCCCCTCCTAGATATGTCTCTGAAAGAATCTGAAACAAGCAGCTTCCAGGGATTGCATGTTTTACAAAAGCAGTGTTGTTGGTAACTTAAAGTTTATTTTACAAAGTGTGGGAGATGATACCCCATGAATATTCATAATTTTTGTAATGCTAGTTTGCAATACAGTCCATGCAGAGTCTTTTGATTTCTTCCTTTAATACCTGCCGCTGACTGATGTCACCATGCTATCGCCACACTGCACTTACATCCAGGAATGAACACAGTAATTCAGAAATTGTCATCAGTAACATAAGGCTCTTTTTAAGAAACAACCAATTGCACAAGCAGTGTAAACAGCAGTTATAATGCAACTGAAAGAGAACAAACAAGCTAAAAACTGACAGTTAATGCATATATTACTTTTGGCAATTTGCACTTGATCTTTAAAGCTTTTGGTATAACCCTGAAAGTCGAACGCTCCCACTCCTCCTTGCACCTTATCTATCCTTAACCCCTCATTTGCCATCTTTATATGACCCAGATTCCAAACAAAAGCCCTTTATATGCTCCAGTGTCCTTCTCTCACCGTTCTACCTAGGTATGCTGTATTATACTAATTTTGTTTTTACTACAGTCATTTTCAGCCTTTTAATTACTTTTTTGCTTACCATTTTGACATTCTGTATTTTCACTTTCTTTTGAATGTTAATCTTTTAAATGCAACAGAAAAACACTGGCATTTGATGGATTGCATTTGTGGGTGAATCTCTGGTGCCTGATGTTAACTAACACTCTGAAGTCACAAGGTGAAACAGAAGATGCAGTTCTTTTGAAAAGATAAAAACTTATTTTTGCGTGACAATAATGGAAGGACTTCAGAAATGAAACTTTGCAGTCAGTAATTTAACTGTACACATAGGTGCAAATTTTGCAACAATACTTTTTAATTATTTTTTACTATCAAGAAGGTGGGCTGCTCCATTGACCCTTTTCAGCCACATTTCAGGTGCAGTGAGCAGCACCAGTACAAGCATGAATACACTGACAAACAAAATAAGCCTTATAAGCAACAGTTATATATATATATATATATATATATATATATATACACACATATGCAATAAGGGAAGTACATCAGATGATATGTAGAGTGACATGTAAGGATTCAGGTGCAAAGACATTAATATATCCAGTACAAAGAGCTTCGACATTTATCTGATATTAACCATTGTCACAATTGCAGGTGCAGTGAGCTTAGGAAGATAGTCATTGAAAGTATGTTTGAAAGCCTCAATTGTATTTTCGGTTTTTACAACTGTGACGAAGAAGTCCAAAATGGCATGACTGAACCTAGAGAATACTCTTTCTCCAATAGCAATTTTGAATGAGGTAAAGGTTCTCATTTTGAGAGTTTCAAAGACTGTGATTTTAGTATGAGTGCTGTTATCAGACAGATGCAGTAGCTCATATTTTCAAAAGTAGAATGCTAAGGAAAGTTGGACTTGGATTTTACTTTTAGCAAAAGCCAGGGTACCTTTTTGACTAGTCTTATATAGGCCCTAGGGTCAATAGCCTAGCCTATGAACCTATGAACTTGGTGTCATTAAATAAGTTGTACAGATGAACAAGAGGATCTGCTAGAAGAAAGTATCTTAAGATTTTGCTTTGTGTGATATGTGGTCTTGGAGTATTTTATTTATTTTATTTATCCTTTGTTGACCAGGTTAATCCCACAAGGCTAGTTATACTACCAGGGGAAATTTGTCCAGTGCACTGAGGAACTTCCCCTTCTCCTTGGAGCTGCTAGATGGTGCTAGAAGGACTCTACAGCAGGAAGAGGCCTAAGGGAAGCAACATCATGGAGGAGGTAAAAAAAGCTGTGGAGAGTTTGGAGGTGGAAAGTGAGAATTTGGAGAAAAATTTTATTTGAAATGGAGCTTCAGAATGTAAACAAAGGTTCTTATGTTGTAGATGTTATAAATGAGCAACATTTACCTATCTCCTTGAAGGAAGAAGTAAATAAGTCTGTGGAAGTGATGCAGATAGCAGAACTAGTGTCAGATATACTGCAAAAAATGAGATTATGGTTGTAGAAGAAAGAGTGAAGTTGCATTATGGATGCATAATAATGAGAATATTAAAAGAAAATGATAAAATGATGTACATTTTGTAAATATGTAAGTAATATTTTATGTTATGCTAAACTGGCATAAGGAGGGCTTACTGATGATGTTCTATTAAAAATAACTTAGCTAGATGATCCAAGTGACAATTCAGCAGTTTCATGAGGTGAAATGCCTAATAACTTCTTCGAAAGTGCTGGAGATGTGGAAAAGGAACCAGGTGAAGTGGCAGCAGAGAATGCAGCAGTAAATAATTATGCAGCAGTGACAGGAAGTAAAAGAGGAAAGCAGCAACAAACTCAGAAGGGGTCTGTTTCTGTGGCAGCAGATAACAGAGTAACTAACATATATGCAGTAGTGACAGCAGACAAGATAGGGAACAGCAAGAAGCTGTCAGTAAAACTGTTTTAGTAAAATGAAGAGAAGACCAACTGTGAGAATAAAAACAAAAAATGACACTAATAGATGTTATATGTGCAACAATTTGGCAAATGTTATAGTTTTAAAGCTCAAGCAATGTGGTCTTTTATACATCTTGGGACAGAGATTTTCTGTGACTTTTTGAAACTGATAGACTAATGATAATATTTCTGAAATGTGTAACAAAAGGACATTTGTTCATGCAACAATTATTTGTTTTCTGGCAATAATTAAATGTTAAAAAAGTTACTTTGCTGTTTACAACTAATGAGCAGGAAGAAAACATAGATAAGGAAGGACAAAAAGAGGCTGGGGGCTATATTTTTCAATGAATAAAGTATCTTTGCTCAGAATAAAATTTGGGGAAAATGATTTACTTATAATGCAATGGGAGGATGTGTAAAAGAAATGAAAGCAATATGTGTTATGTTGAGGACATATGGGTTAACATTCAGTTAAAATATCTGGTGAATTCTGTATTAATGGGAAAATAACATATATGTCCATTTTTTATATTATTCCAGAAAAAAAAACTTTATATAATTGGTGTTTTCTTTCATATGGAGTTCAAGATTAAACCAAGAGAAAAGAGGCATGGTGTCTATGAAGATGAAGGGGGATATGAGTTATTAAATCTAGTTGTTTATTCTGCTTCTTTAAACTTGTAAAGAGTATTAAGGTGGGTAAAGGAAGAGAATAAGAAATGAATAGTGATAATGTTTAAATATAAGTACAGAAAGTACTGGGAGATGATGGGAATAAGATAAAGAGAAAAGAATATGTAAATGAAGAAATTAAAAATTATCAAGAAAAAAATAGTAACATGGAAAATAAAAACTGATGATTTAGAGAAAGGTAGAAGGATGTGGTATAATAATGTGAGGAAACAATATTATTATGTAAACCCAAGGGGAATTTTACCAGAAGAAATGATTAAAGCCATAAAACTGCGGAAAGAGTGGTATACCAAGACAGTAGAGTGTCAGGAGTTCCTCTGGAGACTGGTAATAAGTTCCCAGTAAAAGGGAATATGCCATATAAAAAGAAACTTCAAACAGGGTGTTTATTTTGTGGAAGGAAAAGACAAAGAGCATGTGTTCAAAACATAAAAAAGTGGTTAAATTCTGGAAAAAGTTGTGTGAAGAAAAAAAAGAAATAATATAGGTATGAATATGTTTATGGATATTATAAGAACAAGAAAGAATTAATGTGTGAGAAGGGTAGATAAATATTTATTTTATGTAATATGAGTTATTTGGAATTAAAGACAGAATGAAATTTTATTAAATGGAAAATGGATTTTGTCAAATATACTGCAAAACATTAGATTATGGTTAAGGAAGAAGGAGTGGGGTTCCATTATAGAAGAATAACAATGAGGATGTTATAAGAAAAATTATAAAATGTAGAAAAATAGAACTGTAGATATATGCCTGCTAGCATGTACATTTTATAAATATGTAAATAATGTGTCTATGTTAATAAAGGACTGCTGAATATTTACATCAACTACCAAGACAAGCAGATGAGGCCTCTCTTTAATGTCTCATCCAAAGGGCAACACACTCAGGAATGCAGAACCCCCACCCCATACTGTACTATAGTGTTAGCAATCCATTTACCTGGTGTGGAAATAGAACACACAGCCTTCTGCACCAAGGACAAGTGTGCTACCTGTTGCACCAATGACACTGAAGAGGAATAAAGGCCAACAAATGCAAAACATGCTCAAGTTTTGGAAAGTAGAATATTTTTGGAAATGACAATCTGGGCAATAGGTGAAAGAAGGTGTGTGATTCTGTAGCAGAGTTTTAGTTGAAATAAAACTTTTTTGGTGATTTTATTTCTGTGAGTGGTAAAGGATAATCATGGCTCAGGTGTTAGTCCAAACTATTTCTGCTCCAAGATATTGGGAATTGTGTTTCCTTGGTTGACCTTCAATAGAAGACTGGAATCAAAGCCAGTTTCTGATTAGTTTCAAAAGCCATTGCATTGATTTTCTTAGGACTGATTAAGCATTTATTATCAAGATAAAATCTACAGAAGTTAGTGAAATTGCTTTGTAATGTAGTCTGTTAGGAAGAATGTGTTTGGCTTGATTCAGTAAGAAGAATATCACCAATATACATGACAATGTTAAGATGCAGAATGTCATGTGGAAGTTCACAAGTGAGCAGAGTAGGGGGCCTCACAGTGAGTTTTGCAGAATGCCTGTGATAAGTGTTGCAATGTCAGAGAAAGAATTATTGCAGTAAATTGGAAATATTCTATCTGTAAGCTAGCTTTGCAACCATGTTATTATCCCAAAAGTTTATTGTTTGCAGTTTATTAAGCAGGAGCACATGATTAACAGCTTCAAAAGCTCTGGTCATATCAACAGATTGACCAGCAGTAATGAGTGCATTACTCTTGTTCTTATAATTGGAGTCAGTATTGGTGAAGAGAATCATCAGACTACTGAATACGTGGCAAAAAGCATGTTGTTCATCACAGAGAAGGCCATAACTATTTATGTGTTTAAATAGTTGCTTATATGACAATTTTCTTAAAGAGTTTTGTGATGGGACAGAGGTTTGATATTGGTCTGTAGTCCTTTAAGATAATTGGGAGAGGTTGTTTGCGGAGTGGGATTACTATGAAAGTTTTAAAAAGGGGAGGAACTGTAAAACTCATAAGTGAAAGGTTAAACATACGAGCGATGGGTTTGGCTATTTTCCCTGCTGCTAGTCTGAGGAAACTAGGGGAGAGAGGATCCCAGGTGAATGAGAGCGTGGAGAGTAAGACAGAAAATTATCAGCAAGATCCTACAAAATAGAAGAAAATGCTGGTATTCCAATATAATATTTTATCTTATAAGTGAATAAAAAATATTACTGCCCATCTCCTTTGTACTTCTTCAGAGATTGCTTTGCAGTAATAACTGGTAATTTGATACCATTTTTGAAGCACAAGTTTAATATTACAACTGATAAAACTTTCAGGCTAACACAAGTCCTTCATGAAGTATCAAACTCAAATTAGTCTGCAAGCTTGACCAGAGCTTTAGAAACTGTATAATAAAACTCAGTTTGTTCAAGAAAATGTTTCATGCCACCCTTATATTCCTGTGTGCTTTCTGTCAATGCACCAATATGACATTTCTACTTTTTTTTTCTTGCAAAAATAACAATGTAAAAGACATCCCATTGCAATACTGATGAAAAAGATGAATGGCAGATGTGAGGAAAAAATAATGATATTTTTCTTAAATTAAAGTACTTCTTTTGCCCACATATAGATACTTCCTGACTTAATATGTTTAAAAATGCATCTTTTGTCAGCAAGAAGTGTTTCAACCTTATTTAATAGCTATTCATCAGGCATCGTGACTAGATATCTAGTCAAAAAGAAAACAGTGTAAACCACTTTAGAAGTTTAATATTTAATGCACATATGCAATACCTGTGCCTGAAGCACAACCAATGGACCTTTGCTTGACACCATTGTGAGAAACTACAATTCAGCTGCCAGCCTTGTTTAGCTTACCATATAACACGCAGTGCCTTATTTCATTATAGTAATTCTCTCTGTAAGCTCTACAAAGGTATTCACTTAGGAAAGGCTTACTCACAAAGCATGATTACCTCATCTGATGACCACAGGCATTATGTTTTTTCTTTCTTTCTATTTCACCCCTTGCAGGCCAAAACATAATCATTAAATTCGATTGCTTAATCATTTAGGTACAATGTTTGGACAACATGTTCTGGAATAAGGATCCTAGGTCTCTCCCTTTCTTTTACTGATTTATTTTCAGACTCTTCACAAATTCTCCACATTTATAAAAATGTAAGGGTGACAGTTGTGTCTCCTCTTGTTCTATAGTTTAAACTGCATATATGTGACACCCATATTTTAATATATACAACTGCTTTATCAGTTCAGCATTATTATATGAGCTTTATCTATGCATATTTATTACAGACTGAACAAGGAAAATTGACTAGTCACATCAAATCCATATATGCACTGGTAAAAGCAATTCCAACCAAACTAAAACTGCATCACAAAACAAATAATTGACATATTCAGAATGTCTGGGTCATTCCAAATATGTCTTGTGAAAAACTTGAAGTGAGTCCTAAAAACTGAAACTGAACAAAAATAAGTAAACAAATAAATAAAGAAAGAAAACAAGGCTACTAAACAGTGTTTATGTGATTATTAGCCTCTCCTTATACACAAGCATATCTGAAAAAAATAAACACAGTTCATATTTTTGTTTACAGCAATTTGGCGGTAAAATAAACACCTTGTCATAGTATTAGTGGCTCAGCAGGAAGCACAACCTCCTTTGCTGCTAACAGACTACATGGCAGTGGGTTCAATTCTCAACCCAACAGCTTGGATTCATTTGTTGACTGCTGATGCTGCAATGCAGCATAAAGGGGTATTGTATCCTTGTTTAAATGAGACTTTAAACTGAGATGCCATCTGCCTAAGCTGGTGATAGTGCAGGTAGATGTAAAAGATCCAATGGCACTCATTAAAAAGAGTAGAGAACCCTATTAAAGAAGACATATTTACAGTTAACACCATGTGCATACGACAACCTATATGTATATATATATATATATATATATATATATATATATATATATATACATACATATATATATATATATATATATATATATATATATATATATATATATATATATATATATAAAATGCTTCTGCAGAAATATTATATATATAATTAAATAAAAGAAAGGAAGCGCAAAAAACACTAAACATTAAATAACCGGCGTTCAAAGTCATCCCTGTATCATAGAGGTATAAAGCCTTGGATATTACTCAGCTGATCTGGTTTGATTAGTAGCTTGTGGGTCTCAGGAACTTTCAGGCCAGGATAGATATGCCCATCATGTGGGGATGGGGGGGGGGGGTGTGTCTGCACAGTGCAACTTATTGTTGTTGATTCCACCAGAGGAAATCAGTGAAACAACTATGTGGTGCTACTGAGGGTGGGCATAGCATCCTGCTAAAGTCAGTCACTTCCAGAGGTGAGAGGAAGTAAATGGCTGATACCCACTGTATGTCCCTTCCTCATGATTGCTGTGGGCATGTCCATGGAATGGGGAAATAGAGTATAAACACTCCATAGCGGCAGTAGGATGTTCTACCAGAGTCTTCAGTTTTTCTCAGAGACCTTGAACACAGGTCAGCACTGGTCAAGAGGGAGGCTAAGTTGGGTCTGGAAGACCTGATGAATGGGGAAAGTAATTGGTGGTAGCTGATGGTAAACTGCATGGAAGGCAAAATGAAGCAAAAAATAAATAAATGCATAAATAAATAAATAATTATTATTCAGTTTGTTACCCTTCTCCCTCTTTAATCTCTAACAAAAATGTATTTTTGCCAAAATACTCGCCACATCCTTTTGGTATCATACATTTACTCCCCATATCTAACCCTCCACATAAACCACACATAATAAAAAAATGCCTAATCCACCTCATTTCTTTTTTTTATGTACTTTCTCATATTGGCTCTAGATGATGGTCACTGTTGATGTGAGGCAACTATCCCATGTGCAAAAATGGGGAAAAGAGTGGTATGGGGAATGTGGGGATGGATAGGTGGAATCAATGTGCAGGTGAAAAGGCACATGAGGGTCTTTAACAGTGATATATCATATGGTTCTGTGTTTTTACAGTAAACCAAACAGCATGACTTTTTTCTTTCTCTCTGTTGACAGATACTTTGCTGCTACAAAACCATTTTTTTTATGGATTTAAGGTAATCTTGCAAAGCATTAGAAGAGTGTTGAGCTTTTATTGGTTTGGTGAGTACTATGTAATCAACACAAAGAATGCAATTGGTCTGTGGGAGATCCCAATTAAGATAATGTATGAAGAGTAAGAAAAAGACTGGTCTAAGTAACAAATCCTGGGGGATATCTTTCTGTTTTGAGCCTATAAGTAAGTGTTTATATGGGCCAACTAACCTGAAGGTTCTGTCAGTAAAATAGTTTTGGACCACTTCAAAACATTGCTATAAAACCTAATATCAGATAATTTGTGATGCAACATAGAATGGTCACAAGTATCAGAGGCCTTTTTAAGGTAAAAAAAGATTGTACCATTTAGTATATCTTACTCCATATTGCAGAAAATATTGTTCATCATGCTAAAAAAAGCAGCTAAAGTGTTAAACTTTGATTAGAAGCTACATTGTCTGTTACTGAGAATATTGTATTTTGTAATATATTCAATTATCTGATCATAGATAATCTTATGAAGTATTTAAATAGTGGACACAGATTAGCAATTGAACGGTAGTTATTTTCAATGCATGAGGAAGGGTTTGCAGTCAGTGATCTGATAATGGGATATTTTGTAGCCAGTTGTATGACAATAGCATGTTTACAACTATAAAGCAGGGTGTGATGATGTGAGGTATTGCCAGCTATGCCAGAAGAAGTCGAGCAGTGGATGTGCAATGTGCTAACACAGCTAGTTGGAATTTTGTAAAGAAATATAATGTTATTTGTATATCAATCTGATTTGTACAGATGCTTGTGCTGAAAAATGTATTTGTAAAGCTGTTTGTGTTAGAAATGTACCAACAGTGTGGCCCACTGGACAGAAAACAAATATATATGTACTGTTGTAACTGTTTAAATGCATATGGTTTAACAGGCGATACTGGAAGAAGACAGGTTAGTCTCAAACTTTAAATATAGTTTTAAATTAAATTACTTAGCTTAGGCCATAAAGGTTATATCTTACAGTTCTCAGTGCAGCCAGAGACAAAATATGTACTAGGAAGCTTCTTGCATTGTCATTGGGGTGAAATAATTGCTACTCTGGAAGGGTGGAGGTTTGAAGTTGTTTTATGACTTCTAGGAGCTGCAGCAGATCTTAGCAAGGCTGTGTGTGTGTGTGTGTGTGTGTGTGTGTGTGTGTGTGTGTGTGTGTGTGTGTGTGTGTGTGTGTGTGTGTGTGTGTGTGTGTGTGTCTGTGTGTATGTGTCTGTGTGTGTGTGTGTGTGTGTGTGTGTGTGTGTGTGTGTGTGTGTGTGTGTGTGTGTGTGTGTGTGTGAATTATTGACAGATATGTCCTAAATCCTGACTACTTCTAGCCAAGGGGGGAAGCACAGGAACCAGAAGTCAGATGACCAGATGCATGTGATGTTATTCTGTGATCCATCACTAAAAATAGTTTTTAATTCTAGGTGAGACTAAAGTCTCAGAGCACTCTGTTTCTGTAACCTGGGAAAAAGAAATCTTACCTACTTCATCTTGCCTTGCTCTAGTCAGTAATCAGGCAATAATAATTATTTAGATCAGTCAGGAAAATATAGTGAGATTAGGGTGGTATTGTTTTTCTGTAACTGCGTGAACTTGTCCACCTGTGTTATTTTTAATATTTCCTGTGTCTGAAACTCTAGTGTTTATTGTAAATAGATATTTAGTATTTTAATGTTATTTTATAATTTATTATTAAATATATTTAAACTGTTCATTGTGGCTGGTCATTTAGAGAATATTTTAACCTTTGAGTGTGCTCATATCTATTTGGTGATTCTTTGACCACTCCTGAAAGCCTTACTGCAGTGGCCAAATCATAGGTTCATAGGTTCATAGGTTCGTACGAGGCTATCTGCACTAAGGCATTTATAAGCCTAGCCAGAGTGTATGTGGCTTACACCACCCCTTAGGATGAGAATACTATGCCCTTTTAGGGTTTAGTTTACTATGCCTCTGTCTAGTAGTGACACAGAGATGACCCCCGGGGTAAACCTACAATCTCCCATCCACTCATCGAGATTTCTCTTGAATAGAGTCAGTGAAGGGCTCTGCCTAACATGGACTGGGATTCTGTTCCAGAGTGTAGGGAGCCTCTGGGTTATGAATCTGTCCCTCCAGGACATCCTATTTATTTCTGTGTTGAGGTTTAAGTCACTTGTTCTCGTGGCTCTGATGGATTTGGATTTTCTGAGGTGGAGCATGTCCATTAATTCAGGATTGGACATGGCCTTGTACGTCAGGCACAGATCACCTCTGAGTAGGCGGTATGCTACTGAATAGAGCTGGAGTTTTTTCAGTCAGGCAGCATATGACATATGTTTAAGACCCTTTATCCTCTTGGTGAGGAACTTTTGGGGTCTTTCCAACTGCTGCAATATCCAATATCATTTGTATTAATATCAACTTGGGTACTCTTGTAAAAGACTTACAGTAGCTGGCTTGGGAGTGTCTGGTAGCAGTGCAACTACCTGATAGTCTGGACAAAAGGGGGCATAGCTAGTAAATCTGTGCCAGCCTTTCCCAGGTGTGTGTGTGTGTGTGTCTGCAAATCAAATCTCAAAGAATGTGTGTGTGGCAGCTGCTTGGAACAGGGACATGAAACATTGGTTTCACAGAGAGTGGTGGAAGACTTGGCTTGGACACTCAGCTAAGGACTTAACTCTGTAACTGTGCCAGTGGGGAGTCTCATTGGGGACCTGGAGGGAGACAAAGAAATCCAGACCCCAGACTGAGTGTGTTCCCTGTGTGCTCTTAAGGGAAATTGTGCTTCATGCAGAGAGCTGCATCTAGAAATACTAGGCCCATCCATTTTTGTTCCAATCAACATCTCTCAAGTGTCAGTGTTGAGGATTTAGGCTCCTTGATTACTGTCCCAGAGTGGGGACATCACACTGGGTATTAGTGGTGAGGGTTAGATTATAAAGGAAAGTCAGTGGTTTGCTAAGTACCTTGCTGCTTAATCTTAATATAAAGGGGTAAACTGAATGAATGTCCAAATTATATCTGCCATGCATTTTACTAGGTGTTTTTCAACATCTGCTTTGATTATAGTTATGAAACAAAATGAAGTAGTTTGTAAAGCAAAATGTAACGGAATGTGTGGGAATATTAGGAAAATACAAGGATTGTGGTAAGTACAGGATAAGCCATGTTAACTTTCTGGTCTGTGATTAAAGAGTAGGCAACTTGAACGAATACATTTCTTCATAATCTCACCCATTTACCCTTCATACTTCCTACATTCATTTTCCCTATACATAAACCTTCCCAGAACACCTCATATTATTTTAATGTAAATTTTCCTAACACTTTCTCTTTTTACTAACTCAACAGTTTTAAGATCCATTTTACACTTAAG
Organism: Protopterus annectens; assembly: GCF_019279795.1. Taxonomy (NCBI): domain Eukaryota; kingdom Metazoa; phylum Chordata; order Ceratodontiformes; family Protopteridae; genus Protopterus; species Protopterus annectens. The sequence goes on along the minus strand of NC_056727.1, from coordinate 1,087,073,929 downwards.
AAAGATAAATATACTATAAGATTAATTAAGCCAAACACCTTTATCTTTTTCTATTTGAAATACCTCTTTTTATAGGGGTTAACATTAAACTGCGCACATTTCCAAATACAACTTCTAGTAACTCTTTTTCCACTCTGGCTGAAAACATACAGTCCCCATATATGTTATCTTCCCCAATATCACAGAAGGCATAAATATGTTCTATATGTTAACCTTAAAAACTTCTGTAACTGTCCTTTTTCTTCCAGCAAAATTCTTTCACAATGCCTTTAAATAGCATCCATTCTAACATAAAAAAATCTTTAACACAGATACCTTTCTATTATTAAGCCGCAGACCCCTTAACATTTTTTACCATTCTACTGTTAAGCTGCAGACCCCTTAACATTTTTATGATCCCACACCTCAATACACCTTTTCTTAGTCAGTGGCATCAGCTTATGACCAGTTGTTCTATAGTATAGTATTAAATGTTTTTCTGTTAACTTCACTATATCTTTCGACCGTCACCCATTATTAACCACTATAATTAAATAATCCATATTACTCAAAACTAAATAATGGCAATTTTACTTCTTTAATTTCTCCAAGTCTTTTGAGTTTCTAATAACATAACAGAAATGGACCAAATTCCTAAGTCAGGATATAGTTAAAGTTCATGAAATTAGTTTTGTTTCAGTTTTTAATGTTATCCAAAAATTGTACTTCACCTCACCTGCAATGTGGCCAAAAGGGTCTACTGCAAATGGTCAGATTCCCACAATCTCGAACTTCATATGGCCAACCCCATATGATCGAGTTTGTGAAAGCTCGACCGGATTGCATGGAGATCTGCATACAGCACGTAACAGGAATATTTCCCGTTACTGCACTGTAGTGCGATCTCGGAGTTGGTATATTTAAGTAGTGGGTGGGGGGGCACAGCCCCCCACATGGGAGGTGGAGGGGGGCTTGCCCCCTGTAAAATACTGATTTTATCAGTATTTCTTTTGTCTTTTGCCGGTTCAGAAAACTGTCTTTCGCGATAATGCAATTTTGCGGTAGTGCAGTTTCGCTCTTATGGGTGTCGATGTTGCTTGTTCGAGATTTTGGGATTTCGAGCAAGCAACATAGACTTGGCCAGAAATGACTCCTTCTGCAATTCATGCAGAATTACATGTATGGGTAGCATATCTAAATATAACTGTAGATTATTTTTTATTAGATTCATTGTTCCTACTACCATTGGAACTGCTTGGGTGTTTTCTTACATGTTATTCTCATTCCTGCCTGCAAATCCTGATTTTTTTTACTTTCTTTCTCTCTCTGTATGTGTCTAGGTGAAGCAATTTCAATGATCAATCCTAATTTTGTCATTTTTTTTTCATGGACTACTACATCTGTTTTTCTCGCATCTACTTTTGAACTGTTGGTAATGGGTGATCCCATATGATGTACACTTCATCTTTCTCTTTATTGCTTTGTGGTTCATGTTTCCAATACTTCTCAGCTACTTCTGTATTGTAGTGTTTGAATAATCCCCAATGCAACAATGTTGACACATTATTTTGACTTTCAGTATACAGGTCCTCTGCCATAAGTGCATCACTCAAACAAACGAGATTGTATGAGTGTTTCAGATTCTTTTTTTTTACAGAATCAAAATTTGCCTGTTTCTTCCAGGTGAGAATGGATTTTGTAAACCAACATGTACATAGTCCACTATCCTGGCTGTCATTATTAACCTTTCATCTTTTGGTTTCAGCTCATCTCTCCTTAACCCTTCCTGTGTCAAATCATAATCAACAGGATTTTTTTCCAGGAGATCTCCATACTTGTCAATGTATTTATAACTTTTTCACACTTCTTTCCTTCTTATCTGATCATTCTCCTTAGAGGTTCGTAGGTTCATAGATTAGTACAAAGCTAACTGCCCTTGTGAGCCACTTTAAGCCTAGCCAATTATCCCTTGTGATACTCAAACCCTGCACCTTGTGTTTGTAAGGTAAATACCTTAATCATTAGGCCACCCTCCCTATAAACTGGAACACCTGGAGGAAACCCACATGACCACAGGCAGGACATGAAGGCACCCCAGCTGAGAATCAAACCAGAAAACCTCTTGCTGTGAGGTGGCAATGCTAACTGCTACACTAGTGCAGCCATGGACAAAAGTAATCACCTCCTAGTCTAGAACCCAGAACCCTATATACTTTATTTTGCTTTACTGCATACTGAGTTGCTGCCTGATCTTTACCTGCTTCTGGTTTGATTTTTACTTCTGTTTGACACTGGAATGCTTCTGCTAAACTGCCCAGAGAGGTCATATTAGACATCCTCTTTTCATTTTTTAAACTTTCACTGTGTTTGAATCTGATGAGGTCAGCAGGTATATCTGCAGTCCCATGACTGCAGATCTGTACATGTAATCAGTTCTGAGGAGGATACCCCCTTCAGAGCAAGGAACATGTAATCTTTCTATACAGTGATTTATATATATATATATATATATATATATATATATATATATATATATATACATAAAATTTGATAAGAGTGAATCATTTTACTTGTTTTTCTGTCCAGCTGTTCTAGTACCTTTCAGGACCAGTCAATCACACCAAAACTGTAAGTTAGAACAGGATGAGTAAATTAGTTTATGACCTGGACTTTATTCCTAGATGTCAAGGCTGTTTTCAAGATTAGTTTTAGTCTTTTGAAGTATTCCTAACTGAGTTTTATTTGCATTTGTTCATGTTTTATTGCAAATCCTTCATCACTTCCAAAATATGTTTATACTCTCTCCTGCTCAAGTTTATTTATATCACATTCCTGTCTCAGATTGACATTTTCTTGATACTACAACTTTCCTGCTTTAAACATTACTTTTGCACATTTATAAAGATAAAATTACTTTATATAATACCTGAGAAAGTTTTAACCACCTGCACTTGTGCATTCAACTCCTCATCTGATGAACTATACAGTTTTAATTCATCTACAAAAAGTTGATGAGAAAGCTTTTAAGCAAGGTTGTTTTCTGGGAGCCAAACTGTACCCAAGATTTAATCTGTTAAGAAATCAGCTTAACAGGTAGGCAAGATAAGCAACAGTTGTGACAAAAAATCACCCTGGAATATCCTCCTTTGACTTTTTTCCCAGGGATAATAATCTGCCCTTATTCATGGCTTAATTGTAAAATTGTTTGCCTATGTTTTATGGTCAGTGTAATATAATTGATCAATGTAGGATGTATCTTATACATGTGTAAAGACCTTTCCTTGGTATGCTGTCCCAATATTCCTACCTTCATCTACTACTTCCATAATAATTCAATTCACAATTATGGCAAATAATACTGCACTTATTTGATATCCCTGTCTTATATCTGTCCCAGTCCTCACCTACCTACCAATCCAACCATTCACTAACACTCTCACTCATGAATTTTTATACATTTCAATAAAATAATCACATTAATGCCGATCTGTAAATCCCATAGAATGTTATGTAACTTGCATGACTTGCAGTATGAAATCCCTTTCTAATAACATGCAGCATCAGTATTCCTACTATATTTTTATGACTAATAAATATGAAGTCATTCCCTTATCATAAATAAGACCTCCATCACATTCTTCCCAAACCCCATATAAACTGTTCTGCAAAAGCTTAACAATCACTAAATCAAATATCTTATGCAGTATCCAAATACTTACCTTGTAGTTTACACTGAATGATGGATTTTGTCTCCCATTCTTTAATTTATATTTTTCCTTCTTTTTTCACACAAAATTTGAATAACCCCACACATATTTTTTTATCCTTGAAACTCTCTTTTAACTACTCATTTTAACCTCAAAAGCAGATACCGTCTGCACCCGCGTATTATTAAAACTCATGGCGTATTCCATCTGCACTCGGTAAATTACCTTCTTCCCCCTCTCCTAGCACAGTCCCTTATTCCTCTTAAGCCATTTCTCTGTCCATCCTTATTCTCTCCTGCTCACCTGTTGTAACACTTGCACGATCTACAACTCCTTCATTATGTTTTGTTATACCACGTATTGACATATTATACCATCTCTTTCACAAACAAAAGGCAATATCCTCCTCCTCTTCCCCTTAACTCCGTATCTGTAGATAACCATTCATTAATTTTCAATACATTTAATTTAAACATCTATAATTTCTTCTTAAAATATTTTTTGCCAATGTTTTCTACCACTTGCTCAAAGTCTATCCATTTTTCTTTATAGATCTCCTTTCCTAACTAATACCATTTCATATGATCCTAGGAGGTTACTAGGCTAATTAACTTTATTTATTTTTAAGCCTAGCCATTCATGCCCCAGTTTTCACAATTATCAATGCCCACATGCTAGAAAAGCTTATACACTCTCACATACTTCTTAAATGCCTCCCACCAATCTGCCCTACTGCAGTAAAAATTCCTGATACCCTTGTGAATGGCAAACAATTTTTCCTGTCTTATTTTGTTACTGATAACCTACTGCACTCACCTGTATACCTTTATCTCCTTCTCAGTGATAATACTATTCCATTTCTCCCCAAACTCTGCCCATAATGCTATTTGATCCAAACTATGTTTACCCTTCCTTTAACTTTTTCCAACCATCAAGAAAACAGGAAACAATCTATTTCTTTCTTTATGCTCCATTTCTTGTACATATACCCTTAATCTTTTCCTACCTACATCTGTGTCTCTAATGTCTGTCTTCATTTTTAACATCCATGGTATGTTCACTTTTTCTTGCCCTTATGTCAAAATTGAAGTCTCCCACTACAACAATATCCATGTTCAGTAGTACATTGCTTTATAATCATATAAAACATTCCAGTCTTGTTTTTATAACTATTTATGCATGCAGTATAACAGATCTTGCCATTTATTCCTTAATTTCACATTCTAATATAACTGCTCTCCATGGATCTTCTAATAAAATATTTTAAGCCTTTAACACATGAGAGCTTACCAAAATAGCTACTCTAGAACACTCTTTCTTCCCTATACCTCATAGTACCCCCTTTCCCCACAATACCTGAAATTCTTATCATAAGTTTTCACTTGAAAAACTTTTATTGTTTTCATATAACATCCAGAAATAGCAAATCTCCTTAGTTCTTTTTAAACTATTCACATTCACTGATAAAACAGAAAATTGTACCCTTTTTCCTTTTATATGCTTTTTAACTCCTTTACTTTCCCTTTATGTTTCTACTCCTTATCGTAATTTTTTACCCAATACTCAGTCCTTGCTCCCTAGTCAAACATTCAAACATATTTTGGGGTTCCAAAATGGTGGTCGTCTAGTGGACAGCTTATACACAGAGCTCCTTATTTCAATTACCTTTTCTAAATTTTTTTTATATCTCAAAAAGCTTTGGGACGTCCGTATAAACAAGGAAAGATTCTACATTTTCATCAACTCGGATTATTCAGCATCTTTAGCTTATAAAAATCTCGAAAGACAGACTTAAATTCTATATCCTTCTCCAAAGTGTCATACTCACAGAGTCTCAAAAGGCCTGTTCTCAGCTGCAGCATTCCGAAGACCACATGACCAGACAGTTAAAATCTTCAAATGAACCTATTACAATGGAGACACAAACAACAAAAGCCAAATCTTCAGCAATTTTTTCACCAGAAAAGGAAAATCTATCCAAAAAACAAAAAACAAATAAACAAAACATGGAATCTAACAAAAATATTACCAGCATTAACGAAGATCCCAGCTTCCACATGGATGAGTTAAAACAGGCCCTACAAACTATACATTCAGCTATACAAAACTTCTTGAAAAACTTTCTACCTTAGGAAAATCTATCAGCCAAATTGTTGAAAGAGTGGACACACTTGAACAAAAAACCCAGTCAAATGAGCTTCAAATACAATCCCTTTCTGATGATTTACATGCCAAAACAACTGCCATAACAGAACTGCAACTGAAATTCACTGATTTGGAGGCAAGAAGTAGGAGAAACAATATCTTAATAAGAGGTCTCCCAGAGAACTATGACAATCAAGGCTTACTTAACATCAAAAAACAGATATTTGAGTCGCTACTACACCTAGATGGAGAGAACCCTGAAATTATCATTGAAAGAGCTCACCGTGCACTCTACAAACGTCAGGACACCTCAGTTCCCCACCAAATATATGCAAAGTTGCTCAACTACCAAATCACACAAAAGATATTATCTTCAGCAAAAAAACATAAAACTTTCATGTGGAACAATAATAAAATTACTTTTTCTCAAGATTTACCCCTTGCCATTATGGAGAACAGACAAAAATTAGCTCCATTTTGTTCAGACCTCATCAAAAGAAACATTAGATTCCAAATGCGCTTTCCGAATAATCTGATCTTTTACAAGAATGAGGTTAAATTTTCAGTTACCTCTCAAAGTGAAGGAAAAGAAGCCTTTATTAAGGCTTCTAAAAAATCTCCAGTTCCTTGAAGTTACGCTTCTGAGAGAGTTCTGGCTCTTAGGACATTTATAGAATTAGCTGACTTACCTGATGATCTAGTAATATGTCCGCATACCAACACAACATAAATGTCATTATCTCCTTGTGTTTTTATACTTCTCTCTGTTGTTAAGAACTTCCTAAAGGGTTCCGTTTTTACTATTAAAGTTTTTTTCTGAAAGATAGGAACATATTCGTTACTTGCTGTTTACTACAGGGTTCCATTAGTATGTAACCCTCATGAGTCACACAAAATAGGCTCGTTTACACTAACAGCGCTTATAGCGCGTCTCGCAGTTCATAGCTTTAACACGCACACTCAGACAACTGCAAATAGCTGTACACTCAAAACTAAGTGATGTAACAACGAAATTTATTTAAAAGATGACTGGAGACTGCTTCTGGTCAGGTAATTATACTTCCAATTACCTCTTATGCCATTTAGGTTTGTAATCAGCTTTTGGCTTTAGTTCAGTTACATGCTATATACATTAGGGTTTCATGGTTGGATATACAACTTAGTTAATTAAACTGATGTGACTCTCACTACATCATGGTTGCTGTAAGGTGTAATCACAAGCAGTGAGTGGTTCTGCATAGATCTGCTGCTTTATTTTATGTTTTGAAAACCATATAGGAATGCATCTTTCTATCTTTACAGCTAACCAACAGTTAAGTGCACAGGAAAGTGACTGAGAGGCTCATCTTTCAGGGAAATAATCGACAGCCCATGGATACTGAGAGGCAGAAGGGCCTCCCTATCACTGACATTTTTGTACTTAAGACAGGCTACAATTTAAACTATTACACTTGTATTGGATTTAATATTAGACTATGCCTATGAATGTTTGTGCTGGGTGATTATGCGTGGTTGTGGGCGTACGGTTGTTTGTGGGCATGGGTACACTTCATTACTTCAAATGCTGTTTGTTGATCTTATACATATCTCAGACCTTAACACTGTAATACTATTGGTTCATATACTATGTACTCCATGGGCTGTTGTGAGTGTTCTATGATATGGCCCTCAAATGTACACAAAATCTTACCTACTTTCTTTAACTATGTTCATAGAGTGTTTCATGCTACACAGTTTTAGTTTACATACTAAGCCAATTCTAACCAGTTGCTTGTTTATATAATTATTTATAATTAGCTGTAGGCTTTGGAACTTCACTTGTTATGTGACTGGAGACTGCTTTGTAGTTATATTCTGATCTCCTGATGTCAACTTCAGTGCTCTATTATAAATTTATTAACTTGATGTATTTAGTCCTTAATGAGCTCCATAGTTCTTTGACTGCCACATAATGTTATCACAAGTAGAGAACTGTTCTACACATAGATACTGCTTCATTCTAAAGATGTAGAATCACTCAGGATTGTTATATTCTCTTTGTTCAGCTAAATAACAGTTCAGTGCTCTTTGAAGGATACCAGTTTATATCCTCTGCTTTAATACTCTAGAATCTATGTACAAAAGTCAGTTATGATATATGTTGTTTAAGATGTCTGTTTTGAATTAATGATAATTTAGGACTGCCTATAGCTTACTCATAATATTAATATATAGTTACTTGGATGCTCTTGTGTGTTTTGTTGGCACTCTAGGTTGACGCTCTGTTGGAATAATAGTAGTTTGTACATATGTATAATATTGTTCTGGTTTTGTTATGTGTGTTTCTATACTTCTTCACTCAAGGGGTTTGGGTGGTTAGGCACTGGGGATAGTAAGAAGAAGTATTTTGCTACCATTACAGATATGTTTAAATTGTGTCTAAAGACAGTACTTTTGCGGATATATATACACATCTCACCCTGTTAAATCTTATGGCAATATATTCACAGCACTCATTGTCACACTCAGATTCTTTAACAATCACTGAACTTTATAATGCTCCACTAATCCCAGTTGATTGTTTGTGGTTTCCATGAGCTGGGCTATAGATAGTTGGAATGTTAAAGGACTACAAAACGCTGCAAAAAAAAATCTGTTACTTCATCTTATTTTTAAATCCCAGGCCAATATTTGCTTCCTACAGGAAACTCACTTGTCAAAAAAGGGATGGGAGAAAGTTTCCACCAGGAAATGGATTAGAACTATTATAGCTGATGGGGATAGCACAAACTCTAAGGGGGTAGCCATTATAATTAAGAAACAATTTCAGGGCACCATAAATGTAATCAAATCCGACAAATATGGCAGGTGGTGCTATTTTACTTCTATTCTCCCTGACACAACTAAACCAGTTCTTTTTCTGAACCTTTATGGACCTTGCTCTCAACAACACACCTTCATATTAGAAATCTATAATATCCTTAGTTCGTTCCAAAATTATCTATATATAATAGGTGGGGATTGGAATGCTGTAATCAATCCTAATTTAGACCGCACCAGTAATTCTTTATCATATAACTTTCAAGCCTCTGTAGCTCTAGAAGAACTTATTTCAGACTTTTACCTTATGGACACTATTGCATTTAGTAATATCTTAACTAAGGACAACTTATACACTTTCTACTCCAATTGCCATAAATCATGGTCACGTCTTGATTTTTTTCTAGTCTCCAACTTTTTTCTAAATTTAACAACACCTTCAGCAGTGAACCTAGATTTTTATCAGATCATGCTAGAATATCCTTTAAAATTATTTTTACACACACTGCATTTTCCTATTCTAACTGGTCTCTTAATAATAATCTATTACATAGCAAGGAGATCCTAAACAAAATTAACAGTACACTTACTGATTTATATTCTAATCTTGAAAATTCCCAAATTGCACCAGATATACAATGGGCAGCATGCAAGGCAGAGTTAAGAGGATTTCTGATCAGTAAAGCCTCATTCTTTAAAAAACTCAATAAAAAAAAGAATCTGATCTGCTCCTAACACTAGCATCCCTAGAGAAAAAGCAGAGAACACATTCTGACCCAAATTCAGAAGATTTGATTAAAGCAACATGCAAAGAATTACTTGAACTACACTCTCATAATTACTCTCTTCAGGAACAAAGACTCATTGCAACATATTCTGAATGGGCGCAAATTCCCTCAAGAACTCTTGCTAGAATACTTAAAAATAATAATGGTGCTGCCAAAATTTCCATTCTCCAGTATAAGGAGAAACTTTACAAATTAGACTCGGAAATAATCCAATTATTTAATGAATTATACTCTAATATTTATAGCAAGAATGAACACAATTCCTTAAACCCCCAAATAGAAACCTTTCTCAACTCAATTGCTGTCCCCTCTCTTAATATAGATCAGTCGTCCCTCTTATCCACCCCGTCTAATATTCAAGAGATTCAAAATGTCATTAACAATCTCAAAGTAGGCAAATCTCCTGGCCCAGATGGTTTTACTACCAACTTTTTTAAAACCTTTAGTTTAAAAATTGCCCCTATTCTTCTTAAGGTATTCAACTTTATTATAAAAAATGGAATTACTGACTTACATTGGAATATCTCAAAAACAATTTTAATTTTAAAAAACAATCAAGACAAAACAGATCCTCACAGTTATAGACCCATCTCGCTTATTAACGTAGATATTAAAATATTTGCTGCTATTCTGGCTAACAGACTCAAACAGATAATGCCACATATAATATCACAGGATCAAGCTGGCTTTATGAGCAACAGACATACATGGGACAATACTTTAACTTTGGACTCTCTAATACACTTTACTAAAAGAGATAAAAATCCGCTATATGCCTTGACTCTTGATGTCTCAAAAGCATTTGACAGAGTAAATTGGGACTTCCTATTCTCCACCATGTCCCATTTCAATATTCCTAAAACTTTTTCAGATATGATCAGAATTCTATATACAAATTCTTACATCTCCTTATATATAAATAAAAAAAGATCTAATATGATTCTGATTACTAATGGAACAAGACAAGGTTGTCCGCTTTCTCCTTTCCTTTTTAATATATTTATTGAACCTTTCTTTCTATACATCGTTCAGAATACGCACCACACGATCCCCGGAATATTGAATACACAAGTTGCATTATCGGCTTTTGCTGATGATTTGAATTTATACTTTCAATATCCCAACTCTGACTTACCCAAAATTATAAATGCAATTAATAACTTTTCTAGCGCCTCTAGCCTCCAAATTAATAAGAAAAAATCACATATCCTCCCAATTAACCCTGACGCTCATAAATCTTTTTTTTTCCCTGAATCTTCCTTCCATATTTCATATAGTATCAAATATCTCGGCATTAATTTTGAACACAACCAAGCCTCTATGCTTCAAAATAATTTACTAAAATCATGGGCTATTATATGCCAAGACTTACAAAGATGGAAACTCCTGAAATTAGCTTTTCTTTCTAAAGTAGCCATTGTGAAAATGAATATTTTGCCGAGACTTCTCTATCAATTTAATGCTACGAATATAATGATATCAAATAACCTTTTCTTCAAATTCAACAAAAACATAGCAAAATTTCTTTGGTTTCCCAAGAAAGTCAGGATCTCTTACTCTAAACTTACTTTCCCCAAAGAGAAAGGAGGGGTGGGCCTTCCAAATTTTCATCTGTACTATACGATCATTTTCTCAAACAGACTATGGTCCATTTCAAACATGAATACTAAATCACACACCCATGTTCCTGCCTGGTTGAAGATATGGCACCGTCATGTTACCTCCAATAAAATCAACCCGAAAGCTATCCCATTTCTTTCCCATATTTCTCTATATAATTCCAAATTACTCCCCTTACTGAAGCATAAAATTAGATTATTCCAAAAAATGATTAAGGACATTAATCTTGAAAATACTCTTCCCCTTCTACAACCACTGCATCTTAATCCAAATCTTAAAATCAATAACAATATGATTGATCTCTCTGAATTCCCCCTTATCACGGACCTTACAGTTTGGGACCTTCTCAAACATAAGTCTCTATCGATTGCAGAACTACGTGTAATTCTCAAGGCCAATAATAAATACACAGTCATTCTCCGTCAACTACGAGAAATCATATCCTCACAAATTGTCTGCATTCCATCTGATTCACGGGAAATTAATAAACTATCTGAAATTATCTCTACACTTTCAAACCCCAAAAAAAAACATTTCCTCCTCTTACAAGTTACTAAAACCATTACTCTACAATAATAATTGCCTTTTCTCCACCTTTTGGGACAATATAAGTTCACCTATCACAGAGGATCAAAAACTTCTAGCCATAAAAACCACTCTAGAACTCGCCCCCTTCAAAAAACTATTATATACCCAATTGATGTTGAATAACAACTCGTACTATACACCTGTAATACTGAATAAATTTAATCCTAACAACTCCTCTGCTTGTACATGCTGCCCTTGTTTGAGCGCAGATCTTCTTCATATTATGTGGCACTGTAACCATTCCTATAAATTATGGTGTTCTCTCAAAGTGCAACTAAAAAAAATGGGTTACTACAATTCCACACTCTCTTGGGAAACAGCCATATTAAATATTCCCCTATTCAAGATGCCTAAATTACACCTGCACATTTTAATCACTCTCTGTTCTCTAATCAAACTCTACATCACTAGTAATTGGATAGATCACACAAAAATGTGTTGGCAGGGTTTCAAAGAGCTGGCAATTAAACATACATCAGCACAAAAACTCGTTATTCTTGGTCTTGGGAAGAAAGCCTATTTCACCAATCTATGGAAATGCCTATTAGATGTAATTTTATGAGACTAATGTCTCATGTCCACACTTTATTTGACATTCCCTTTTGAATTCGTTATTTATTTATTTATTTTTCTTTTTGGATATTGCCTTCCCCTACAAATTATACCCGTTGGGGTGTCTTTATCTCACGTTTACAGTTTTTTGGTACTGTCTTTATACATTTAAGGTAGCATGGTATTTTTTTTTTTTTTTTTGTAAATAGTGTTTATTTAGTTTATTTGTTTTTAGACAGAGCTCAATGCCTCCTATAGCTTTATATTCCTCTTATTTCCTTTTTACTCTGTAATTGTAATCAAGTTCTTAATGTTATTCCTTGTTCATGGTTTCATTTACATGTTTCTAATTAGGAATGTTCTGTACTTCTATTCTGTATGCATTGTTTTTATTTGGAAAAATAAAAAATTATTTGAGAAAAAAAAAAACATTCAAACCTATTTTCAGTCTTGAACTACCCGACTCCTTAATTTCAGTTAAAATGTAAAAAAGAAAAAAAAACAACAAAAATAGTCTATCTTTTGTTTTTAACAAAACCCAAGTGCTGCAGTGCTTCATGCAGGATATAAACTGTAGCAAATGTTTACTGCACTTTAAAACAGAAAAGTTTTTTTTTTAAGTAAAGTACCATAGTGCTCCATGCAGGGTATAAACAATAGCATCTGCTTGCTATATTTGTAGCAAGCAGTTTGCTACAGTTTAAGTATTAAAAAAATATTTTTTTTATTTTGTGTTACTAAAACCTGAGTACCATAGTACTCCATGCACAATATAAACTGTACAGTTTGCTACAACTTAAAATAAAAAAAAAATATTTCAATGAAAAATAAGGACACAGAGCTCAGCTAAAATTAAACAGCTTTAATAAAATGACAAACTGCAGGATAAAAATAAAAATGGGAAAGAGCTTTTTCACCTGATAAGATGCTTCCTCAGATCCTTAAAAATCTAAGTACATGCATTAAAAGGGAACAATGCATGAATAAAAAAAAACAGGAAAAAACGTGGCTAGGTATAATTAACATAAAACAAGTAAACACTCACCAGAGTACATAGCCAATGATGTTAAAGTAGGAAAACTATATAGCCTATCAGCTAGTCTATCATACTGAATCTAGATTGGTCTGGCATGTACCAATAAGCTATTAGAATAAAGAAATAATAAACATAAACTGAAAAATGGTAGTGATTAAGTAATTCACAATGTAACTAATGATGTTAAAACAAAGAGGTTGTATAGCCAATCACCTAATCTGCCAAATTCAGTCTAGATTGGTCAAAAGTACACCAATATGCTGTAAGATTCAGTCTTGTTATGCATCAGAGGCATGGCTATATAGAATCATGCTACAAGAAGGCATGATCTATCAGAAAAAAATAAAAACATATGCTTTGGCACCAATCAAAAAACAGGAAAAAAACACATGGCTAGGGGTGATTAACATAAACCAAATAAACACTCTTAAAAGTATCTAACCATTGATGTTAAAGTAGAAAAACTATACAGCCCATCAGCTACTTTAAATCTAGATTGGTCACACATACACCAATGAGCTATTACAATAAAGAAATAATTAATATAAACTGAAAAACTGTATGGATTAAGTAATTCACAAGGTTACCAATGATGTTAAAATAAGAAGTCTATATAGCCTATCACCTAATCTGCCAAACTCAATCCAGATCAGTCAAATGTACACCAATGCACTGTTAGATCGAGTCTCATTATGCATCCAAGGCATAGCTGTATAGAATCACCCTACAAGGGGTTGTGATCTATCAAAAAAATAAAAATAAACACTTATACTTTGGCAAGCAAAAACCTAATACCCAGATAAAATAAATCCTATTCCATGATACAACGCAAATTGAACAACCCATACCTAACCCAGACACATGTAAATAAATGTCAATAATTTTCTTGAAACTAACAGGAAGTCTAATAAACCCCTAGCTCAGCTAACTCAAAAAGAATACAAAGCATAAAATCTGTTTAACAGAGCAGCTAAAAAGTACAAAATGTAATGGAGCAAAAAGCATAAAAAATGTATGAAGAGCTAAACTCCATTTTCATCAGAATAAATGCATATATGGCATTAATTCCTCAATGAATGCATAAGCTGCCATTACGCTAACTGTCCAATTAAAACATGTACGTAAATAGGCTGTAATCTAATACCAAACAGCAAAACAAACCACCCTAAGTAGTTCATCTAAGTAAAATATCACAACGTTGTCCAGCGTTCCATGAACAGTACATGCCATCAAGATGCTGTATAATGCAAACAAAAAGACAGGCTATAAATCAATATAAACAAGAAAGCAAATCAATTGTGATCAGAACCTGAGACCATCGCATCTCAGCTAAGCTTCCTAGCTAGAGTAACCAAACTATATAACTAAATAATAAACATGATATGACAATACCCATGGACAAGGACTAGTAGAAAGAGAGTGAAACAAATATGATATTAATCTCAACACTAATGCTAATTGACTACAAAAACTAAAAAACTAAAAAACTGGAAGGCTACAATCACTGTAAAACACAATCACCTGTCAGGGACCAGGGACTATCTAAAAAGGGGGGCATGATTTCAGATGTGGTTTCACGGGCATTGATTCATTCAAACCACATCCTTTGTCAGCTCGCAACAAAACAATCCACCATAAATCACACAATTCAGTTTTATTCTAAATCACCCATCCTAAGATCATTCCAACATACCTGTAAAACTATAAACACAAAGGAATGGGAAGTCCAGAACAAATAACATGTATTGCTAATGTATTCCTGTTATTAGACATTTTGATATCATACAGATGTTCACGCATCCATTCCCTAAATGACCAATTGGTCTTCCCTCATAAAAACAATGGCAAGTTAAACACCTTGCCAAATGCACAGGGCCAGATTCAATAAAGCCTACACTAAGTGTACACAATATGTATTCAATAAAATTCTTATCACATTTTTTTGTGCTATCTAGTTACTCAGAAAGATTACACTAAGTGTACATGTAGTCTACACTTTGGGGTAACCATTATGAATCCCTGTCAATATTTAAAGTTGCAAGAATATCAGTAGGAAAACTAAAATTATGAGGAAGAAGGTGTTTGTTATGCCTGTGTTGTCTGTTTGCTCAGAACAGTGCACACTTAGTGTACACTTAGTGTAGGCTTTATTTAATCTGGCTCAATATGTTCATATGCTTGTATAATCTCCCTTATGAGGAATGCCTAAAAAAGTTAGCATTCACATCAGTGAAACTGCAACAATTGCATGATCTACAGGCATATGTGCCTCATCAATCAGAATGTACAGTAGCAACATGACTAGGCTTCTTATAGCATAACAGACATTTCAATGACTTACTATTCTCGAAGAAAACATCAGTTCTAAACCTACTATCGCATTCAAATTCTCATCAGCTAACAAGTTATTCCAATACCACCTGAAAATATCACGTACTTGGACACTAGAGGAATAAAACAATAAAAATATCTATTCTAGGTTGATCAACTGTATTACTGTTGCTATCTAAAGGTGGACGCAAACTAGAAAAATATGGTTTAGTATGACCAGTCCTATCTATATTTTCAGATGTCATAGAATGATGAACATCATTGTCTGTATAAGCTCTAAACTTCAACTCTTCCCTTACTTGAGACAACTGCTGTTTGAATTTGGTAACATCAGATCCTCATACCCTGACCTTTTAAAATATTCATGTAGACATGCCTCAGATGCATAATATTCCTGTATAGGATGATTTTTCCTGTATGGTTTCCTATATAAATCTGAGGCTACAGACCCTTCAGCAGTCCTGTAAATATGAACATCAAGAAAGTTATTTTAAAGTCTGGAGTACTTCACAATAAAAATCAAGAAACTGGTGGAGGTGTTCAAAAAGTCTACACATCTCAAAAGGTAAGAAATAGATCCAGGCCAAAAAACCCTGTCTAGAGGAAAGTAGTTTTTTATTCAGGCATGTCCAAGGGTCAGCTCCCAATGTTCTCTCTTGTCTGTCTGATGAATCTGGGCATCTTGAGGCAATGTAGCAATTGCCTCATGTACACAGACAACCCTTTCCTCCTACCACCCAACACTACAACCTGTGAGAGATGCACTTATCAAGCCAAAATGGAGGTAAAGCTCTCTCCAACCAAGACTGCACCTGACAGTCAAGAGGAGAAGGTAAACACTTGTACCACACCACACTCATCACATAGTCCCACTAAACCTACACCACCAAAATCCACACATAGAAATGAAAAAAACATTCACAGAGACTCTCAATAATAATCTGCTCAAGCAACAGAGACCTCCAAAGCAGAAACTCAAGCAACCTCCACCCCAAACACAACCCAAATGACACATAGCCCACAGACTCAGTGTGCCAATAAACCACAGCCCATAAGGCAAACCAACGTACCCAACATACTAGTCATAGGTGACTCTATAGTCAGGCACACTGATGTCCCACTCACCAGAATAAACAAGGAGAAGGTTACTGTCAGCTGCCTGTCGGGTGCCAGGATCCACCACATAACCCACGCAGTCAGGTCACTCCACAACAAGTACAAATATGACTCTGACATTGTCCATATTTGTGTGAATGACCTGAAATGTACGCCCCTGGACTACATGAAAAGAGACATGGAAGAGCTCTCCGATCTTGCAGCCCAGGCTGGTATGACCCTAGCCCTGAGTAACATTCTGCCATCACCCAGAAAGATACCGCAGTACAAGGACAAAATGATGGACTTCAACAATTGGCTAAACTTCTGGTGTCATTTTAAGGGGATCCAGTATCTGTCTGCCTGCTACTAAATGGTCGACAGACCATGATGCTTTGCCAGAGATGACCTGCACCAGTCTCCCCTGGGATTCCGGATACTGGCTAAGGCTCTTGCCACCCCTATACTGCCGTTTTTTAAGCAAGGTTCAAATGACAAATTCACCACTGTAACAGGAACAGGCAAGCAAAAACTGAGGGTAATGCTACTCATTGCTAGAAGTCTAAATCTCAAAATGCACTCACTCAAGGCACTGCTTAAAATGGAGAACATTGATATCTGTGTGGTGACTGAGACCTGGTTCAAGGTTATAGAGAGCACCCCTGCATTACCAGGCTATAACTCATACCACACTTTTCGGCCATCTAACCTGGCCGAGAACACCAAAGGCGGAGGTGTGTCCATATTCATCAAGGATATCCAAACCTCCAGGCTAGTTTCACAACATAATGCATCCGAGGTTATCCAAGTGCAACTAACTCTGGGCAAAACTGCAATCCAAATTGTAGCTTGCTACAGATCCCCCACTATGTCCCAGGACTCCCACTCCTCTTTTCTTGATTTAATGGAAAATATTAGGGTACAACCAAACATCCTAATAATGGGTGATTTCAACTATCCCACCATTAACTAGGAAAACAACTCATGTACCAACTCCTTTGCTCATCGCTTTCTGGAATTCATAAATTCCAATGCCCTGGAACAACTTATTCACACCCCCACCAGGGGCAACAATATCCTAGACCTAGTCATTACCAACATGAGTGACCAGTATTCCACACCTGAAATCAACTCCTCATTGGTCAGATCCGACCATAAGCTAATCACCCTAGATATCTGCATCCCGCCCCCACCCACCATTAAGGAAATCATGGTAAAAAATTTCTCCAAAACCAAATTCATGCTTCTTAAGACAGAAGTGGTGAACTTCATGACACCCATGCAGATGGACAGTACAGTTACAACTGCTGAATCCTACACAAATGTACCCTATAAGCACTTATACGAGTGCATGGATCATGCTATCTCAAACAGAACCAAGACACTATCCTCCAAAAAACTGAAGCCAATCTGGTGGTTCCCTGCCATAAACAAACTCTACAACAGAAGGAAGAAACTGTTGCAAAAGAGAGTAAAATCCCACGCTGCCTGGTCAGCCTCAGTAAGAACCTGAGATCCCTTATAAGAGTCTCCAAAGCTAGCTATGAAAACAAAATCACCACTGAGTCTAAGGGCAACCACAAAGCATTCTATAGCTATGTCAAGAATCTCAATGGCAACACCCAGATATGCTCTGAGTTACAGCACAACGACATGAAAATTACAGAACCAACTGATATTGCCAACATCCTGGCAGATAGGTTCAGTGCTAACTTTACCCCACTCTCACCCCCTAAAAGGCCCGTGTCTGTACAGGAAGAATGCAGAATCCCTGTAATCATAGCTATGCAGGTAAAAGCTGCACTCTCTAAAACCAAAAACACAGTATCCATGGGACCGGACAACATCCCAGGCTGCGTTTTACACGAACTTCAGAACAAACTGGCTCCCCACCTAAGCACCATGTTCAATCATAGTCTCACGTCAGGCTTTGTGCCCACTGAATGGTGCACAGCAACAGTTATCCCACTTCACTAAGGTGGAGTCACCACTGGTCCTGGGAACTATCGCCCTATTAGCCTGACGAGCCTGGTCTGCAAGGCCATGGAACATATCATCATGGAACTCATAAACAAAGATATTGGTAACCTCCAAACTCTCTCCCCACCCAGTTCGGGTTTGTGAAAGGCAGATCATGCCTTCTGAACCTGATCGACTTCTTTGAGGCAGTCACCAAAGCTGTAGACGAGGGTAAGGTGGTTCACACAGCCTATCTTGACCTCATCAAGGCTTTCGACTCTATCCCCCATTCTGGAATTATAGCTAAACTCACCAAACTAGGTATACATCCCTACATCACAAGATGGGTTGTCAACTGGCTCACTGACAGAACCCACACTGCAAAAGTTGCAGACTCCAAATCTGACTTCAAACCAGTGACAAGTGGAGTACCACAAGGTTCAGTCCTGGGACCTCTCCTGTTTGGTATCTACTTCTCTGAAGTACAGGCTAACACAGAAGACCTCTGGATAATGAAGTTTGCAGATGACTGCAAACTAGGAGCCATAGTCGAGTCCCCAAATGATGTGAACATCCTACAGAAGGGCCTCATTGAGACAGATGCCTGGTGTCAGAGGCATGGCCTCAAGTTCAATGCCAAAAAGTGCATTGTCATCCCCTTTGGTAAAAACTCTGTACCCATTAGCTACCACATAAATGGCAGTCTACTTAATGCCGAATGTGTGATAAGAGACCTTGGGACCCAGGTGGGCAGTAATCTCTCCTTTGATAATCACATCGCCACAGTAGTCAGAAAATCCTTCTATGTGGCACACCTCATCACAAAAGGGTTCTCATCCAGAAAAAAAAAAGGTCATTGTTCCCCTCTAATCAGCACTCATTAGACCCATTATAGAGTACAACACCCCTTTTGGAATGTACCTCACAAGACATCTGCAGCAGCTGGAAAGGCCACAGAAGTACCTTACAAATTGAATTACTGGCATCAAACAGATGCCCTACACCGACCGTCTCAAAAAACTCCAGCTTTACTTTGTAGCATATCACCTACTCCAAGGAGATCTCTGCCTAACATATAAAGCTATGTTAAACCCAGAGCTGTTGGACATGCTACACCTTAAGAAATCCCAATCCCTCTGAACTACATGCTCTAGGGACCTAAACCTTGTCACCACAATAAACAGGACATGCTGGAGGAATAGATTCCTATCCCAGAGACTTCCTATACTCCAGAACAAGCTACTCATCTATGTCATGCAAAGTTCCTCATTAGCACTCTTCAAGAAAAATTTTGATGAGTGGATGGGAAATGGGAAATAGGAAATACAACCTGGGGATCACTTCTGTGGCTCTGCTCGACAGGGGCACAGGAAATTAACTTTCTTGGGTTGCGTACGCCAGGGAACTTTGTTGGCTAGGCTTACTTAGGCCCTTGGGCCGATGGCCTAGTACCTACCTATGAACCTATGAACCTATAGGAGGAAAATATAATCCACAAATCGGCTGTATTAAAGAATAAAGTGATAAGATTTATTATCAACCAAAACTCTGGTTACCTTCTAAATTACTTTATCACTACCATTTTTCGGTTTATGTAAATTATTTCTTTATTCTAATAGCTCATTGGTGTATGCCTGACCAATCTAGATTTAAACTAGCTGATAGGCGGTATAGCTTTTCTACTTTAACATCATTGGCTATATACTTTTAAGAGTGTTTATTTGTTTTATGTTAATCATTCCTAAACACGCATTTTATCCTGTTTTTTGATTGGTGCCAAAGTATAAATTTTTTTTTATGATAGATCAAGCCTTCCTTTAGCATGATTCTATATAGCCATGCCTTGGATGCATAATGAGACTCGATCTTACAGCATATTTGTGTACTTGTGATCAATCTAGATTGAGTTTGGCAGATTGGGGTGATTGGCTATACAACCTCTTTGTTTTAACATCATTGGTTACATTGTGAATTACTTAATTGCTACTTTTTTTGGTTTATGCTAATTATTTCTTTATTCTAATAGCTCATTGGTACATGCCAGATGAATCTAGATTTAGTATGACAGACTAGCTGATAGGCTGTATAGTTTTCCTACTTTAACATCATTGGCTATGCACTCTTGTGAGTGTTTATTTGTTTTATGTTAATTATTACTAGTCACGTGTTTTTTCCTGTTTTTTGATTGGTGCATTGTTCCTTTTTAATGCATGTACTTAGAGAGATTATTAAGGATCTGAGGAAGTGCCTTATCAGGTGTGAACGTGCTTGCCCATTTTATTTTTATCCTGCAGTTTGTTTGTCATTTTATTAAAAAAATATTTGTTTGGTTACTTTTTTTACTATAATGTAAGAAAGGATAGTTGGGGGCACGGCACAGAAATAAGATCTAAATGGCTGGGCAGTAGGGAAGTGGGTTATGTTTTGTTTCTTTCCATCTGGTGGTGTGCCAATAAAAGGAACAGATTTTTGTTTTTGTTTTGCTCTTCACTTGAAGAGCTTGGGGTGGCGCGGATTGGGTACTGTCTGCAGGAAGCATCATGAAAATTTTTTTTTTGGCTCCTCACATAAACACTGGGGGTGCTGGTTAATCCAGCTATGCTTCTGCATACACACATAAACACATGGCCACAGTGCCACACACATACACACAAACAAATATTATACTGACCTTTCTTCCCTTTCAGCTTCCCTTATCCCTAAACCGACAGATAATTATCAAAGGTATGGTACTAGTGTGCAACCAAGCTGCCATTATCCAATATCTTAAAAAAAGAGGAAAAATACTTTAACTTTTTAAAATGCTGTGCTATGTGCCTCATTTCTATTCCTTTGTAACAAACAGCCAAAAGTGCATAACAATATATTTTAAAAATAACAACAGCAACAAAACTCCTGGGCTGGAATGCACAGATGTTTGATGTATCTTTGCACAGTGCAATTAGTCAAGAGTTTCATGCATGGGGCAGCTCGCAGTTAAAAATACATTTTTTATTATTGTCATGGATTTCCACACATCCTGTGCTTGGCCAGTAAATGCCCTAATTACAGTGGCACTATATGTCTATGAATTCCAGCCCTGTTGGCTGTCATAGCCGTACAAGACCTTGGCCAATATCCAGTTTTTATATTTGGTCCCCAAACAGGGAAATCCTTTTTTTACCTGAAATAAAGAAAATTGTCTCTTTTCAGTCTTCATTTTTGTGACCAATTTACTGGTCATCAGTATTCTCTATAAATAAAGAAAACATCTGTCATTTCTCTCCCATAAAGCTTTGAATAAAATGTAAAAGTGCCACTAATCCTACTTTCTTTCCATCCCTCCCCTCTAACCCACATCTTACTTACCTGCAAATGCCATACATAATTACAAGGCTATCACTTTCCTTCATCCAGACATGTTCTGAAGTTTTGAAATATCAGAGCTTGACCACAAACTGGAGAAGGCTGTCTCCTACATCTCAATAACCATTGTGATTCAGTGCATTTCAAAGGGATTTTTTTTTCTTTTGAATGCAACTTTGCTTTTTTTTTTACATTTGACTCGTAATGTGTCAGCTATTCTCCCTACACACTTCACCAAAGTACGGCACTGTTTTTATAAATTTTGATTTTTCCCCGAAAAAAAGATTTTTTTCAGTCATCACTAAAACTTATCTTCTGGGCTAGATATAAAAAAATGAACTACTCTTATTCTCCAATTAAGATCATATAGCAAAAAGGTGATAAAAATAATGAAAAAATGACAACAAACAGGGTTATTGGACTGCAGTGTATCTGGTAAACACCTTATCAAAAACATATTAGTCTTTAATATTTTGACCCAAGATTTGCATTATAGGACTTTATTAGGATGCCGTGGTGGTACAGCAAGAGGTTCTCCCGTTCGATTCTCGGCTGGGCTTGGGAGTGCCTTCTGTGTGGTGTCTGCATGTCCCCCCCAAGGTTGGGTAGCATTCCAAATACATGCCTGCGTAAATGGGCGTGCCTTCATTGAAGGTTGAGCATCGATCTGGCACCTCGGCGTTTCGTGAAAATCTACTGCCAATCATTAGCGGACCGGAGTTCCGCTGTGACAACCCCTTACCAGGAAAAGCCGAAAGACAAACAACAACATTAGACACTCTTGAGAATGTCGTACCTTTGTTTTCTTGTCTTAAAATACTTAGGAAAAGTGTCCCTATTTTTATCAGTGAGGTTGATTCATAAGGTGACAGATAGCATTCAGACTCTGTAGCTAAAGCCACTATAGCAATGGCTTCACATTTCATTTAATGAACAGAGTCACAAAATGGAGTCATAGACTGATGCAGTGGTCAGTGTTAGTGCCTTACAGCAACTTTCTTTTCAGTTTGTTTCTGGACAGGGCATCTTACAGCTTACATGCCTTCCCTTCACTTACATAGGGTTTTGCCAATGGAAAACATGAAGGTAGAAAACATGTCAGTTTTCATACTGCTTCTAGGTTTGTACAGTATAGATAGGTGTGTGTGTGTGT
This sequence comes from Protopterus annectens, assembly GCF_019279795.1. Lineage (NCBI taxonomy): Eukaryota > Metazoa > Chordata > Ceratodontiformes > Protopteridae > Protopterus > Protopterus annectens. The sequence continues at coordinate 1,087,050,832 of NC_056727.1, read as the reverse complement.
GTGTGTGTGTGTGTGTGTGTGTGTGTGTGTGTGTGTGTGTGTGTGTGTGTGTGTGTGTGTGTGTGTGTGGGTGTGTCCATGTTTATGTGGAGGAGGGATGTGAATACGTGTATGCGTGTGTGGGTGTGAGTTTGTGTGTGTGTGTGTGTGTGTGTGTGTGTGTGTGTGTGTGTGTGTGTGTGTGTGTGTGTGTGTGTGTGTGTGTGTGTGTGTGTGTGTGTGTGTGTGTGTGTGTGTGTGTGTGTGTGTGTGTGTGTGTGTGTGTGTGTGTGTGTGTGTGTGTGTGTGGGTGTGTGTGTGTGTGTGTGTGGGTGTGTCCATGTTTATGTGGAGGAGGGATGTGAATACGTGTATGCGTGTGTGGGTGTGAGTTTGTGTGTGTGTGTGTGTGTGTGTGTGTGTGTGTGTGTGTGTGTGTGTGTGTGTGTGTGTGTGTGTGTGTGTGTGTGTGTGTGTGTGTGTGTGTGTGTGTGTGTGCGTGTGTGCGTGTGTGTGTGTGTGTGTGTGTGTGTGTGTGTGTGCGTGTGTGCGTGTGTGTGTGTGTGTATCCTACAAATGACTGATGTCCTTTTCAGGATTAGTTTCACTGCCTTGTGCCACTTAGTAGAAGAATAAATATTAAGTCCCTTGCAGCCCTGAACTGCATTAATTGGGTTATCAGGGAATGAATGAATGAATGAATGAATGAATGAATGAATGAATGAATGAATGATAATCCAATGTTTCCTATTCCCTCACACCAACCAATAAGCATTTATTATGTAAAATGAGGCATGCTTAGTGTAACAAGTATGCTAATAGCTAGGTCCTAGCCATGCAGTCAAGGAGACCACAGAGGAGCCTGGCCCAGTTTTCCAAAGAGTACTGTCTGGTTAAATGACTTGCTCACAGCCATAGAGTTGGTAAATGCAAGCTGAGGTAATCAAACCCTGGACTATAGGAAGCCGCTCATTAACAGCTCAAGGCTTCAGTCCTCTGCACTAACAGAAAAATATGAGATTCCAAACTGTCTGTTTCGCATACTTCAATTACAGAAATTCGTCTTCTTTGCTTTTTACCACCATCCATTCTCTATTCTTTTTCCCCTATTATACAAACTGATATGTAGTAATAGTACTGGAGAACTCAGGTGCCATATACTCATATTTCCCAGTTTAGATTACAGGATAAGAGTTAGTTTGACGTTATATTTCTGAAAGTAAGAAGCTCTCCATTCCTTGAAAATATAAACACCCTGTGTACACACTGATGGTCCCCATCTACATCATGTTTTATTAAACAATAAACACCCTGAGTAGCCACTGATGGTACCCATCCAAATTGTATACTAACAGATAATAAACACCTTATGTATTCACTGTTGGTCCACATCTGTATCATGTATTATTAAACAATAAACACCCTAAGTAGCCACTCATGGTTCCCATCCACATCGTACATTATTAAACAAAAAGCACTTTGTGTGCCCACTGACTGCCCCATCCAAATTGTATATTAGTAAATAAAAAGCATCCTGTGTACTCACTGTTGTTCCCCATCCGCAATGTGTATTATTAAACAAAAAAACACTGTGTGTACCCAATGATGGTCCCCATCCACACTGTATATTAATAAACAATAAACACGTGTACCCACTGATGGTTCCCATCCACATTGCATATTAATAAACAATCAACACTCTGCGTACCCATTGATTGTCCCCATCCACATAGTGTATTATTAAACAATAAGCCCTATGTGTGCCCACTGATTGTCCTCATCCACATAGTGTACTAAAGAACAATTAACACCCCTTGTACCCACTAATGGTTCACATCCACACTGTGTATTACTAAACAAAAAACACTGCATGTGCCCACTGATTGTCCCCATCCAAACTGTGAATTAATAAATAATAAACACCGCGTGTACCCACTGATGGTCCCCTTCCACATTGTGCATTAGTAAACATTAACACTATGTGTGCTCACTGAAAGTCCCAGCTATATCAAAGCCCGCAGTACATAAACTACATGTTCTGTTCATTAATGCCTTTTACTCCATAAAGGGCATTGGATGATGATCAGCCTGTGAACATACAATATAAGAAAATAAGTGGAAAAGTCATCCTTTACTATTCTGGTAATGCAAAAATGGCTTCTTAGCATCTCTACCACCCGACTACTGAACCTCCTGTTGCAGTGCCAACCACTTCGCACCTCTCACTCATCCTTGATATGCAGAGAGATTTAATTGCCACGTGCCTTGAACTGTTAACAGGTTTTGGTTTAGGAACCACTCATAATCTGAGTTTCCTAATGCATTCATAAGAGCTTCTTTGGTTTTATGACTGCGACATCCAATATTTTTTAATATTGAGGCTAAAATTATCAGCATTGTATTTCTGGTACCCCTTCTGTTAAACTGCTGTGCAGCAATTATTTAACTGCATTCATTTATTACTTTGCTGACCAAATTGTGAGACTAATGGACCGTCTTCAGATAAAACTTAAAAAGTAGTCCAGTAGATGAACGTAAAAATCCTGTACAGAAAGATAATATAAGAGGGTAATATTACACAGAAATCTGTCATGGCTTAGTGGTAAATCACCTTGTCTATGGTGTGTGGGGTCCTAGGTTCGATCCTTACAGAGGCTGTTTATTCCTTACCTCAGGCTTCATGCCCACTGAGTGGCGCACAGCTACAGTTATCCCGCTCCACAAGGGAGGATCCACCTTGGATCCCGGGAACTACTGCCCCATCAGTCTGACAAGCCTGATCTGCAAGGGCATGGAACGCATTATCATGGAACTTATAAACAAAGACATTGGCAACCTCCAGACACTGGAACCCACCCAGTTTGGGTTTGTGAAGGGCTGATCTTGTCTCCTGAATCTGATTGACTTCTTCGAGTCAGTCTCCAGAGCTGTGGACGAGGGTAAGGAGGTCCACACAGCCTATCTGGACCTCGCCAAGGCCTTTGACACCATCCCCCACTCTGGAATCATAGATAAACTTACTAAGCTGAGCATAAATCCCTATGTCACTCGATGGGTTGCCAACTGTCTTACTGACAGAACTCAGACTGTAAAAGTAGCCGACTCCAAATCCAGCTCCAGACAAGTGACAAGTGGAGTACCTCAGGGTTCAGTCCTGGGACAACTCTTGTTTGGTATCTACTTCTCTGAAGTACAGGCCAACACTAAAGGACTTTGGCTAACAAAGTTTGCAGATGACTGCAAACTGGGAGCCATTATTGATTCCTCAAATGATGTGGATATTCTACAAAAGGGCCTTACAGAAACAGATGCCTGGTGCCAGAGCCATGGGCTCAAGCTTAATGCCAAGAAATGTATAGTCATCCCCTTTGGAAAAAAACATGTACCCATGAACTACCACATAGGTGGCAGGACACTAAACATTGAAAGTGTGATGACAGACTTAGGGACACAAGCGGACAGTGGTTTCACTTTCGATAACCACATCGCCACCACAGTCAGGAAATCCTTCTACGTGGCACACCTCATCACTAAGGGCTTTTCATCCAGAAAAAAGGAAGTCATTGTCCCACTGTACTCATCCCTTATTAGACCCATTATAGAGTATAACGCCCCATTTGGTATGTACCTCACAAGACATCTGCAACAGCTGGAAAGGCCACAGAAATACCTCACTAAAAGAATCACAGGCCTAAAGCAGATGCCATATGCTGACCGTCTAAAAAATCTCCAGCTATACTCTGTGGCATATCGTCTACTCAGAGGCGATCTCTGCTTAACATACAAGGCCATGTCAAACCCTGAGCTGTTGGACATGCTCCACTTAAAGAAATCCTAATCCCTCAGAGCCACACGCTCCAGGGATCTAAACCTTATCATCACAATGAACAAAACATGATGGAGGGATAGGTTCCTGACCCAGAGACTCCCCATGCTCTGGAATAGACTGCCCATACATGTCAAGCAGAGCACCTCATTGGCCCTCTTCAAAAGGAACCTTGATGATTGGATGGGAGATAGGAAATTCACCCCGGGGATCATGTCAGTTGCCCTGCTAGACAGGGGCCCAGAAAAGTAAATATTGTGGGAAAAAAATTTCCAGGGAATTGTTATGGCTAGGCTTGCATAGGCCTTAGGGCCGATAGCCTAGTAGCAACCTATGAACCTATGAACCTATGTCACATGCATAGCTCTCCCTGGAAGGTTTATTCTACAATGTTACATTTCAAGAATGCAGTGGACAATTTTACTTCTCTTGTTTCGACAGGAGAGTGAGAAACAATGAGCAGTGAATTAAGGAGTTGGCTTTTGCAGTAAACTCCTCCCCGTAAACTTTATACCCCAAAGCTTTTAAACAAATATTGTATCTATTTTTAAACTGCATTGAGGAAGCTGATACCTTGCAGCATTAACAGGAATATTTTATCCAGATATCATCCTTCGATTACTTATTAACCTTCTCTAAACAGCATTAACAGGGATATTTTATCCAGATATCATCCTTCGATTACATATTAATCTTCTATAAACAGCATTAACAGGAATATTTTATCCAGATATCATCCTTCGATTACATATTAACCTTCTCTAAATTTCACAGTAAAATATTTACTTGAGTCAGAAGCTTGAATCTCATAAATCATCTTTCTTAAAAGTATATTGTCTAAGGTAATTAACCAGTGTTACCCCTGAGGTGTTTGTAACTGAGTAAAAATAATTAAATGTGTTATTTTGGTCACTAATAATAAGTTGTACTGTACCATTTATTGTTCTAGTAGATATCCTACATAAACTTTCAAGCTTATCAATAATTATTTTGTTTCAGAGGTGCCAAAAGTGGCACAATGACACAGAAAATTCAAGAGTAGATCACACAAAATGTGTGTGTGTGTGTGTGTGTGTGTGTGTGTGTGTGTGTGTGTGTGTGTGTGTGTGTGTGTGTGTGTATGTGCGTGTGTCACATGCACTTTTATAGGTTTACTATCAAAATCTTGAACTTCAAAACATATTTTGTACACAAACACCAAAAAATATTCCAAATCCCTAAGTACTAATTAGGTAAACTTTGAAAATACTTATATTCGAAATGATCAAACCAATGGCTTAGACATTTCCGAAAGTTTCCCTGCTGACACTTACCAGCCTGCTTCCCAGCAGTACGAACATATGCAGTTCAGCATTATACATTACTTTAATTTACATTTTTGTAGGGGGGCAAGCCCCACTGCACTCCCAATGTGGGGGCTACACCTCCCACACACCCTGCCAATTATATATTCCAACTCTGAGATCGCACTACAGTGAGGAAAAGGGAAAAATTCCCAATCCACACTGTACCATGATCTCTATTCAAAACTTCGACCTCATATGAGCGAATTAACAGTGACACTTTCTAAAGCACATTCATAAAACTGCAGTTTGGCAATAAGGGAATTAGCCAACACACATTCAGCATTCCCGTGTTCGCCTAACTGCATTTTTACATTTTGAAAGTAAACCTATATAAAGGATCATAGAATCATAGGAGATTACTAAGCTATCCACCTGGTGGTCATTTTAATCTTAGACATTTCAACCCTATGTAATACTGTAGAGGTACTAGTCAATACCCAAGATTACATTTATTGATGACTGCCCATGTGCAGGAGGGTTGTGGGTGCTATTGCCAGTAAGAATTTACAGTAACCCATCCACTCATCCAGGTTCCTCTAGAACAGTGTCATAGAAGTGCTCTGTTTCACATGAATTGGTAGCCTGTTCCAAAGATGTGGCAGTCGCTTGGAGATAAATCTGTCCCTCCAGCATGCCCTGTTTAAGTCACAGGCCACATTTAAATCCCTGGAATGGGTAACCATAGACCCATTTGATTTAAGGATTTGCAGTAAGTTCATTAGGTTTGGGTCTTGGGTTGCTCTGTAGACCATGCATAAGTCTCCCCTAAGAAGTAGTGACAGGGATTTTAGTTGGTCCTTTAAAGGTACTTGCTGGAGGTCCATGATCTTCTTTGTTAGAAACTGCTGAGGTCTTTCTAGTTTCTGTACAAGCTTAGTACGATACATACCAAATGGGGCATTATACTCAATTATGGGCCGGATAAGTGTCAAGTATAAGGGGTTATAACTTCTTTTGCTCTCACAGCGATGCCTTTACTAATAAATTGAGCTATGTGGAAAGTTTTCCTTACAATGGTAGACACATGGGGGTTGAAGTTAAGGTCGCAGTTAACCTGTGATCTCAGGTCCTTTTTCACCATCTTAGAAGTATATACCAAACAGTAGGTGGCCCAGCACTGACCTCTATGACACCCTGCTGGTGACAGGTCTGCCAGTTGATGTGGAGGCACCCATTTTGATATTGTGTCCCCAGTATGTGAACCAGCTGGCAACCCATCTTACAACAAAGGGGTTTACATTCAGTTTGCTAAGTTTATCGGTAATGTCTGAATGTGGGATTGTGTCAAAAGCCTTTGCCAAGTCGAGGTATGCTGTGTGCACAGATTTGCCCTCATCAGTGACCTTGGTCACTCTTTCAAAGAAATCCATCAGATTTAACAGGTAGGATCTACCCTTCATGAACCCAAATTGGGTAGGATCTAGGGTTTGGAGGTCACCTATGTCTTTATTTATGAGGTCCATAATGAAACCTTCTATGGGCTTCCAGATGAGGCCAGTCAGGCTTATGGGTTTGTAATTCCCCGGGTCTGCTACTAGGCCATCTTTGTGGAGGGGAAAAACTGTAGGTTTTCTCCATTATGCAGAAATAATGCCTGTGGTTAGGCTATGACTGAAAAGGGTACTTAGTGGTGATGCTAGTTCATGTTTTAGCCTGTTTAAAAGACAGCCTGGGATGTCATCTGTTCCCATAGAGGCCATGTTCTTTGCCTAGAACAGGGCTTCGAGAACCTGCTCTTCAGATATGTAAGGTGGGTGGGTGGGTGGGTGGGGGGGGGGGTTTGAGGGAGGGTTTGTTGTAAGTTATGAGGGGATAAGGGAGTGACATTTTCAGCAAACCTATCTGCTAGCAGATTCACTATATTTGTGGGATCAGTGTGTGTGATACCATTGGCCACCAGTTCTACATATGCTTGGGTCCCACCCTTTAGGTTATGTACATAGCTGTAAAAGGCCTTATGGCTATCCTTGGCAGCACTTGCTAGGTTTCTCTTAAAAGAGCTCTTGGAGGATTTGACAAGTTGTCTTATTTGCCTGTTAAGGCTGAAGAGGGTGGTTTTCCATTGTTGGGTCCTTGTCTTTGTTTTCTTGGACAGCAACATTTTGCATTTATTGTAGAGTTTGCTGATGCTAGAAGTCCACCATGGCAGCTTGATTTTACTTGGAGCTCTGGCTTTGATTCTATCTAGTATAGCCATGTTTATACACTTATGCAAGTGATTTTACAGGCCTTTAATGTAAGCTATGGCAGAGTTACCACTTTCAGCTTGGGTGGGACTTAGAATGCATTATACCTTCACCTAGGAGGGTATAATTTTCCTTGGTGAAGTTTTTTACTTTGATTTCACCCATTGTGAGTTCTAGTGTTAATGCCTGCTTGCAGGTGACTGATTTGTGGTGGGTTTTAACTAATGAGGGCCCAACAGCTGCCGCAGTGCATCTGTTTGACATTTTGGTGAGGACCAGATCTAGAATGTTTGTTCTTCTTGTTGGGGGTATGGAAAATTTACTCCAGGACATTTGAATTCACAAAGTTAAGGAACTTTTTTGCTAGCGAGTTTGGATTAGTGTAGGCTTCCCAGTTGATGGTGGGATAATTGAAATCCCCCATAACCAGTGTGTTTGGTAACATTTGGATTGTCTTCAGTTTTGTTAAGTAGGCTTCGTGAGGTGTCATGACCCATGGATGGTATCTATAACTAGCTAGCACTTCAATGGGGGTCTTACCCACCATAACTTGGACTTGGAGTAACTCCGTGGAGTTGTCCAGTCTAACAAAACATTAGGTGACTTTATCTCCAATATAGATTGAAACACCGCCTCCTTTGGTTTTCACACATTCATTTTGTGGTCTTAAGGTGTGGAAGGCATTGTAGCCTTTCTCGGCTGGGCTAGTCTCTGAGGCCTTACACCAGGTTTCTGTGACTGCACAGACATCTACATCTTCTAGTGATAGAAGTGCTTCCAGTCAGTGTAGTTTTTGGTTTAAGCTCCAAGCATTTAGCAACATTACCCTTATTTTGTTCTGATTGGTTAATTACATGTCAGTAATGTTGTTTTCAAAACCTTGGGGATGACAAGAGCCTTTGCCAACAGCCGAAAATCTAGGGGTGCCAGGTGCAAACTGTCTTTGGCAAAGCAGAGAGGTTTGCCGACCATGGCATCCCAGGCCAGAACTATGCCAATTATTGAAATCAATCATTTTTTTGTTTATACTATGGCATCATTTTAGGTGAGGGTAGTATGTTGCTCAAGGCTAAGGACATACCTGCCTGGTCACATACTCAGAGAGCTCAACCATGTTTTTCTTCATATAGTCCAGTGAGGTACATCTGAGGTCATTCACATCAACAGAAAAAAACAGAAGTCCAACGCCTGATCTGATGTACAACACTTTGTTAGAGGAACAACACAGATAAGAAGGCAAAGCTTTCAAGTACATAATTCTTTTCGATGCATCAAAAAAGAGTTATATAGTCAAAAGTTTTGCCTTCTTATCTGTATTGTTCCTCTAGTAAAGTGTTGTAGGTCGGGCATTGGACTTCTGTTTATTTCTATTTCTGTAAATGATTTACTTTGTGGTCCTTTAATCATTTGGAGAGATTTTTGTTCTACTTTGGTCATTCACAACAACATGAACTATAACAGAGTCATAATGGTATTTCTTGCTGAGAGACCTGAGTGCATGTGTGATTTGGTGAATTCTGGCACCAGATAGGCAACCAAACTTGACTTTCTCCTTGTCCAACTTGGTGACTGGGACATCTGTGTGCCTAACTATTGAATCTCCGATGAAAATAAAACTTTGTTTTTGAGTGTTATGCCTTACAGACTTGGTGGGAGAGACACTGGTGTTGCTATGTGTCATGGGTGCTGTGGAGACTGTGTTAGCCACAGCAGACTTGTGTTTTGGAGGTCTCTGGTGTTTCAGTAAGTTTATTGAGAGAACCTCTGCGTACCTCATCAGACCCATTATTGAGTACAATGCACCAATTGGAATGTACCTGGCTAGACATCTTCAGCAGCTGGAGAGACCACAAAGGTACCTAACCAAGAGGATTACTAGCTTCAAACAGTTGCCCTATGCAGCACGATTGAAAAAGCTAAGACTGTTCTCTGTTGCATACCACTTTCTCAGAGGCGATCTCTGTCTAACATACAGAGCCATGTCCAACCCAGAATTGTAGAACATGCTCCATCTTAGCAAAACCAAATCTACTCGAGCAACACGCTCTAGGGATATAAACCTCAACACAACAATGAATAGAACATGCTGGAGGGATAGATTCCCTTCGCAGAGACTTCCCTTACTATGGAACAGGGTCCCGATCTGCATAAGACAGAGCCCCTCACTGTCACTCTTCAAGAAGAACCTTGATGAGTGGATGGGTAACAGAAAGTTCACACCGGGGATCACACCAGCAGCACTACTAGATAGGGGCCAAGGGTACTAGGTGCTAGTACAAGGGTCTAGGGAACTACTAAAGGGATGGTGAATACCGCACAACGTGGCTGGGCTAATATATGCCTTCGGGCAGATAGCCCAGTACCAACCTATGAACCTATGTGGATTTAAGTGTTTGATGTGTACTGTGTGTATGAGTTGTGGTATGCGTATGAATAGTGGTATTATATGAATATGTAGTGGCAGGTGAGTTGACAACCTTCTCCATGTTACTGTTTTGAGTGACAGCGAGCATGAATTATAGATTCTCAGCGTAAATACATCTCTCATACTCTGTACTAGACTGTGTTATTAATAGAGGATTATCTGTATACATGAGGTAATTGCTACACTGTCTCAAGAGACTCAAGTCAACAAGGTTGGCAGCAGAAACAAGGGTTGTCCAACTGTCCATAATTCTAGGTTGAAGACTGTTGTCACTAGGGGTGGCTTTTCAAAAACAATCATGGAGGAGCTCGGCAAATGGATATTTCCACCTGGGTTTTAAAGGAAAATTTGTTCAATTTAACTGTCTGGCTTTGGCACACAATTGTGCACTAGTCCACAGTGCTGCACGATGGGCAGAAGCTAAAAAAAACACTAACAAAATTAAAAGGACCAATTTGGATGCTTATTCCAAGCCCTAGACCAACCTCCCTTTACCAGTCTGGTACCAATCAAACACAATTCTCTCACAAAAGCGTAGATCCAAGATAGCCTGGAAAATGTGCTCAAAACAAACAAACCACTACAAACAGTTCCAAAAGCAGCAGCTCTGGATCTGGACTATGCTACAGCTACTAACTACCCCAGTTTCAATGGGAAACACTAGAGAATATTTAACACGGCAGAAAAATAGCAGTGAGACACTGAAAAAATGTTTAAAACAGCAGAAACTTAGCCGGGATGCTTTTAAAGAATGATTTATACAGTTAACAGATCAGTTAATTAATTACTGCTTGGTGGAGAAACTACAGCAGGCATAATAGATAGCTTTAAAACAGTGAAAAAACACCAGTAAATATTTAACAAAGTGGAAACAACAAAAAAGCTTGCTAAACAGTGAAAGCAGCAATAAAATTAAATTTTACAGGTACAGTGTAGCAGGCAATTGAGTATAACAGTGTAGTTTAGAACACAGTAAATGAATACAGTATAAAAGTAGGCAGCAGACAATAAAAAAGTGCAGTAAATAGTATAAATAAGCAAAAAAACAGGCAACTTATGTTTTTTGGAGGCTCAGAAGCTTCTAGTCGTCTGGCATCTCAGCTCAGAGTTGTGGCTCACCACATTTCCGCTCAGTGCAAAGAAGTAGAAAACTGCTCAGATGCAGGCCTTAAATACCAGAAGCTAAAAGTTGAAAAAAAAACTCTAACAAAATTCAAAAGGATCAAAGAGGATGCTTATTCCAAGCCCTTGACCGGCAGGTGCCAATCAAACAGAGTTCTCTCAGAAAAGTGCAGATAGGCCATTCTAATCGAAGATGTCCTGGAAAACATGCTCAGAACAAACAGACCATTACTGGCCTGGATAACCTGCTTAGAACAAACTGACTACTACAAAAAGCAGGCCTGGATCTGGACTATGCTACAGCTACTAGCTACCCTAGTTTTATATACACACACATATATATATATATATATATATATATATATATATATATATATATATATATATATATATATATATATATATATATATATATATATATATATATGGGTCTACTACTAATTACCGACACGATGATTCCCCGACAGAAAACTCACCAACGCCAGATGACCGACAGGTAAGTGTACCGACAGGGTGATTTGCCGACAGCGGAAAGACCGACAAGGGAATGTGCGACGCGGTAAGTGTGCGATGGTGACGGAGTTAGGAGCGGTCAGGTAAGTGCTCGAGATTGTGGGATGTCGGGTTAGGCTGTGGGAAAGGTGAGTGTGTGTTCGTGTCGGAGGTATGGTTCGGGTAAGGTAAGTGTGTGCTAGTGAGGGACTGTAGTTTAGGGACGGGTTAAGTGAGTTAGGGTTAGGGTGCAGGTAGGCGAAGTGCGTTAGTGTCGGAGCTTGGGCTAGGGGTGGGTTAAGTGAGTTAGGGTTAGGGTGCAGGTAGGTGATGTGTGCGTTAGTGTCGGAGCTTGGGCTAGGGGTGGGTTAAGTGAGTTAGGGTTAGGGTGCAGGTAGGTGATGTGTGCGTTAGTGTCGGAGCTTGGGCTAGGGGTGGGTTAAGTGAGTTAGGGTTAGGGTGCAGGTAGGTGATGTGTGCGTTAGTGTCGGAGCTTGGGCTAGGGGTGGGTTAAGTGAGTTAGGGTTAGGGTGCAGGTAGGTGAAGTGTGCGATAGTGTCGGACCTTAGGGTTAGGGTTTGGGTCAGGGCTAGTGTGTATGCTATGTAGTGTCGCGTGTTGTTTACGTTCCATGTGTCGGTGTAATGGTGTTCGGTGTTTTGCGTTGTCAGGTTTGTGTCGGGTTTGTGTGTTGTCGGTCATCTGGCGTCAGTGAGTTTTCTGTCGGGGAATCGTCGTGTCGGTAATTAGTAGTAGACCCATATATATATAGTTATATACATATATATATATATATATATATATATATATATATATATACACACACACATATATATATATATATATATATATATATATATATATGTGTGTGTGTGTGTGTGTGTGTGTGTATACATATATATATATATACATATATATATATATATATATATATATATATATATATATATATCATCATCATCTTTCGGCTGTTCCCATTAGGGGTAGCCACAGTGGATCATCTGTTTCCATTTCTTCCTGTCCTCTGCACCTTGCTCTGTCTCACCAGCCACCTGCATGTCCTCTCTCACCACATCCATAAACCTTATCTTAGGCCTTCCTCTTTTCCTGTTAACTGGTAGCTTCATCCTTAGCATGCTTTTCCCAGTATACTCAGCATCCCTCCTCAGCACATGTCCAAACCAACGTAATCTTGCCTCTCTGGCTTTGTCTCCAAACCTTCCAACCTGGGATACTTTCTAATATACTTATTCCTAATCCTGTCCACCCTCTTCACACCCAGTTCAAATCTTAACATCTTTAACTCTGCCACATCCAGCTCTTACTCCTGCCTTTTTGTCAATGCCACTGTCTCCAACCCATATAACATAGCTGGTCTCACTACCCTCTTGTAGACCTTCCCTTTCACTCTTACTGGTACTCGTCTTTCACAAATCACTCCTGACACTCTTCTCCACCCACTCCATCCTGCCTGTACTCTCTTCTTCACCTCTCTTCCACACTCACCATTACTCTGAACTATTGATCCCAAGTATTTAAACTCATCCACCTTCACCACCTCTACTCCTTGCATCCTCACCATTCCTCTATCCTCCCTCTCATTCACACACATATATTCTGTCTTAGTCCTGCTGACCTTCATTCCTCTTCTCTCTAAAACATATCTCCATCTCTCCAGGGTCTCCTCTACTTGTTCCCTACTCTCACTACAGATCACAATGTCATCTGCAAACATCATAGTCCATGGGGACTCCTGTCTGATCTCGTCTGTCAACCTGTCCATCACTATTGCAAATAAGAAAGGGCTCAGAGCTGATCCTTGATGTAATCCCACCTCCACCTTAAATGCATCCGTAACTCCCACTGTAGACCTCACCGCTGTCACACTATCCTCGTACATATCCTGTACCACTCTTACATACTTCTCTGACATTCCCGACTTCCTTATACAATACCACAACTCCTCTCTAGGCACCCTGTCATATGCTTTCTCTAAGTCTACAAAAACACAATGCAACTCCTTCTGACCTTCTCTGTACTTCTCCATCAACACTCTCAGAGCAAACATCGCATCTGTAGTGCTCTTTCCTGGCATGAAACCATACTGCTGATCACTAATCATCACCTCCCTTCTTAACCTATCTTCCACTACTCTTTCCCATAATGTCATGCTGTGACTGATCAGTTTAATCACTCTGTAGTTACTACAGCTCTGCACATCACCCTTATTCTTAAAAATTGGTATCAAAACACTTTTTCTCCATTCCTCAGGCATCCTCTCACTTTCCAAAATTTCATTAAGCAATCTGGTTAAAAACTCCACTGCCATTTCACCTAAACACCTCCATGCTTCCACAGGTATGCCATTTGGACCAGCAGCCTGTCCATTCTTCATCCTCTTCATAGCTATCCTTACTTCCTCCTTGCTAATCCACTGCACTTCATGATTTACTATCCCCACATCATCCAACCTTCTTTCACTTACATTCTCTTCATTCATCAACCCCTCAAAGTACTCTTTCCATCTGCTCAGCACAGTCAACTCGCTTGTAAGTATGTTTCTCTCATTATCCTTTATCACCTTTACCTGCTGCACATCTTTCCTAGCTCAGTCCCTCTGTCTAGCCAATCAGTGCAGGTCCTTTTCTCCCTCCTTAGTGTCCAACCTTTCATACAACTCTTCATATGCCTTATCCTTAGCCTTCACCACCTCTCTCTTTGCCATGCACCTCATCTCCTTATACACCTGTCTACTTTCTTTCATCTCTCTGACAATCCCACTTCTTCTTTGCCAACCTCTTTCTCTGTATACTCTCCTGTACTTCCTCATTCCACCACCATGTCTCCTTGTTGTCCTTCCTCTGTCCAGATGTCATACCAACCACCTTTCTAGCCGTTTCCCTTACTAGCTCTGCTGTAGTTACCCAGCTATTTGGTAACTCTTCAATGCCACCCAGTGTCTGTCTTAAGTCTTCCCTGTACTCCACCTCACAATTACCCTTTTTCAATTTCCACCATTTGATCCTTGGTGCTGCCCTCACACTCCTCCTCCTCTTCTTGATCACCAACATCATCTTACAAACCACCATTCTATGCTGTCTAACTACATTTTTCCTGGTCACCACTTTACAGTCTCCAATCTCATTCAAACTGGCCCTCCTACATAAGATATAATCAACCTGTGTGCATCTTCCGCCACTCTTGTATGTTACCCTATGCTCCTCCCTCTTGTTAAAATACATATTCACCACAGCCATGTCCATCCATTTCACAAAATCCACTACCATCTGACCTTCTACATTCCTTTGTTTAACACCATACCTACCCATCACTTCCTCATCCCCTCTGTTGCCTTCACCAACATGCCCATTGAAATCTGCTCCAATCACCACTCTCTCACCCTTGGGTACAGTCATCACGACTTCATCCAACTCATTCCAAAATTTTTCTTTCTCGTCCATCGCACACCCAACTCGTGGAACATATGCACTAACAACATTCATCATTGCACCATCAGTTTCCACCTTCATAAATATCACTCTATCATAGGTTCATAGGTTCATAGGTTCATGCTAGGCTATCTGCCCTGGGACAATTACAAGCCTAGCCCGATTTTGTTCGGCTTACTCTACCCCTTGATTTGAGTATACTGTGCCCTTTTTAAGGTTTAGTTTACTGTGCCTCTGTCTAATAGAGACACGGAAGTAATCCCCGGGACAAACCTACAATCCCTCTTCCACTCATCAAGATTCTTCTTGAAGAGATTCAGTGAGGTGCTCTGCCTAACATGAATTGGAATTCTATTCCAGAGCGAAGGGAGCCTCTGGGTTATGAATCTGTCCGTCCAGCAAGTTCTATTTATTTCTGTGCTGAGTTTCAAATCCCTCGAGCGTGTGGCTCTAAGGGATTTAGATTTACTGAGGTGGAGCATGTCCATTAATTCTGGATTGGACATAGCTTTATATGTCAGGCATAGATCGCCTCAAAGTAGGCGGTATGCAACTGACTAGAGTATCTGACATTCTTTTCACCTCCAAAACACTCTTAGCATACTGTTCCTTCAGGATAACTCCTACACCATTTCTCCTCCCATCCACACCATGATAAAGCAATTTGAACCCACCTACGATACACCTAGCCTTACTCCCCTTCCATCTGGTCTCTTACACACACAATATACCAACCATCCTTCTGTCCATCATATATATCTATATATGTATATATATATCTATATATATATATATATATATATATATATATATATATATATATATATATATATACATATATGGGTCCCCTTCTAATGGTCGACATTTCAAAACGTCGACATTCATGTGGCCGAGACCATATGATCGACATTTGAAATGCCGACCATGGGGAACCGGCATCATTCTACAGTGCAGAATGGAAAGATTTCCACTTCCACACTGTAGTGCGATCTCGGAGTTCGTATACTTAAGTTATGGGGGGGTGTGGGGGCGGAGCTCCCCATGGGGGGCGCAGGGGGGGCAAAGCCCCCCTACTAGCAGCATTAAAGTAAGTTTTTGTTTTGTGTTTTACTTGTATGGTCGAGATTTCAAATGTCGATCATATGGTCTCGCCCATATAAAAGTCGACATTTTGAAATTTCAGCCATATCAAGTGGACCCTTACATATATATATATATATATATATATATATATATATATAGGCCTAGGACTATTCACTGAAAGCACATTTCACTGAAACACATTTCACTGTGCACAATTCACTGAAAGCTCAATTCACTGAAAACACAATTCACTGAAACAGATTTCACTGAAATTTATATATGGCCTTTTCCCCACTGTAGTGTGACCCTGGAGTTAGTGGAGGGTGTGGGGCGGGCGTAGCCCACCACCTATTTTAAATATTTTGAACTATATACATGGATACTTGCAATTCCAATAAATTACTCTTTTCTGAACATAACATATATCCAAAGTATGTGGGGGCTACGCGCCCCACACCCCCCAATGTGGGGATCGGTGCCCCCCACACCCCCCCTTACTATATATACTAACTCCAGGGTTGCACTGCAGTGGGGAAAAGGCCATATATAACTTTCTATGAAATGTGTTTCAGTGAATTGTGTTTTCAGTGAATTGAGCTTTCAGTAATTTGTGCACAGTCATTTGGTTTTCAGTGAAATGTGCTTTCAGTGAATAGTCCTAGACCCATATATATATATATATATATATATATATATATATATATATATATATATATATATATATGTGTGTGTGTGTGTGTCTATGTATACACACACACACACACACACACACACACACACACACACACACACACACACACACAAACACACACACACACACACACTTACTCATACTCTGACACATATACACACACAAACAAAATCTATGTTCCATAGTTTAAAACCTGATCTGCTCATATTATTTCTCAAAATGTCCACCCCATATTACACAACAAACAATTTCCACCTTCTAGCTAATCTGTCCCACTTTATCAAAATGCTCTGTTTCTTTTATCAGTTATTTACTCTTCTTACATATAAATTAAATTAAAGAACACTTAAGTGTTTTCTCTATTGTTAACAGCTGTTCTTAGCCATTTACTAGATTCTATTAAGTATAAACAAAACTCAGGAGACACTTGCTAACTTACAATTTTATGTATTAAGGTGACCAGTAATTGCATAAAGTGAAAGTTATGCTTGGAACAAAGATGGAGCAGTAAGAAGCTAAGATCTGATCATCACGCATTATCTTGGCTTAGTACAACTAGATATGATCAACAGCCATTATCATAGCTTAGTATAACTAGATCTGATCAACAGCCTTTATCTTGGCTTAGTACAGCTAGATCTGATCATCAGCTGTTATCATGGCTTAGTACAACTAGATATCAAAAGGCATTATCTTGGCTTAGTACAACTAGATTTGATCAACAGCCATTATCGTGGCATGGAACAACTAGATCTAATCAACAGCTGTTATCATGGCTTAGTACAAGTAGATATGATCAACAGCCATTATCATGGCATAGTGCAACTGGATCTGATCAACAGCCTTTAACCTGGCTTAGTACAACTAGATATGATAAAAACAGCCATTATCATGGCTTAGTACAACTAAATCTGATCAGCAGCCTTAATCTTGGCTTAGTACACCTAGATCTGATCATCAGCTGGTATCATGACCTAGTACAACTAGATCTGGTCAACAGCCATTATCTTGTTATAGTACAGCTAGAGCTAGTCAACAACTGTTATCTTGGCTTAGTGCAACTAGATCTGATCAACAGCAGTTATCTTGGATTATTACAACTAGATCTAATCAATAGTCATTACCATGTCTTAGTACAACTAGATCTGATCAACGACCATTACCTTGGCTTCGAACAACTACATCTGAACAACAGGCATTATCTTGTCATAGTACAGCTAGATCTAATCAACAACTGTTATTTTTGCTAAGTACAACTAGATCTGATCAACAACACTTATCTTGGATTATTACAACTAGATCTGAGCAACAGCCATTATTGTGGCTTAGTACAACTAGAGCTGATCAACAGGCATTATCTTGTCATAGTACAGCTAGATCTAATCATCAGCTGTTATATTGGCTTAGTACAACTAGATCTGATCAACAGCAGTTATCTTGGATTATTACAACTAGATCTAATCAACAGCCATTATCATGGCTTAGTACAACAAGATCTGATCAACAGCCATTATTGTGGCTATTATCTTAAATATACAACCAAAAGCTGTTATAAGATGTATTTATTTATTTATTTAATTATTCAACATTTGTTAACCAGGATAGTCTGACTGGACAACAAGTGTCCATTTTCAGTTGAGTCCTGGGTAGAAAAGCTCCATACAATTTCAAAATAGAAGCATACAATTACAAAATAAATGCAGAAGAAGTTAAGAATGAAAAATGATAAATAGGTTACATGTGAAAGGTAAAAACAGTTAGGGAGTGTGCTATAGAAAAGATTCAGCAGTTAATGGTACAAAGTCAATATACCAATAAGTGAGCATAGCCCATTCCTGGGATGAACATACAAATAATGTTATATATAATATATACAGTGAGGATAAATAGAGAACAGTGTTGTAAGGTATTCCCCTAGTATAAAGCAGTATATAGAAAGTATATATAGAAGCATTGGCAGAGCACATTACTTGCATTGTCCAGAGACAGTAGGGAAAAAGCCCTATAGATGGATGAGGCCTCATGGCGGTCCATTGCAGTTGCATAAATGGTTGGTGTAGAGATATGATTTAAGGAGATTCTTGAAAGACGGTGTACACTTTTGTAGTCTGAGGTCAGGAAAAGGTCATTCCATGTTTTAGCAATGTCATGGGTGAAGAGAGATTCCCCAGAGTTGTTTTTACATGAGATGGGTTCAATTAAGGCTCTGTTGCCAGACCATAACTGTTTATTAGAATTGTAGAAGTTTAGAAGGCCGATCAGAGCAGGGTTTTTCTTGGGATACTACAGTATTTTGTGTGCTAGGTTGAGTTGATGGTACCTTAATAGGGCTACTCTAAATTCACTAGCTGTCATAATAACCCAACCTTTGGAATAATTAATTCCATAAAAGGAGATTTTGCTGAAATTTTAATAACAGAGCACTGTTTACAAATAAGGACCAGAAAACAGCCACATAGTTAAATCAAAGCCACGGGAAGCTAGATAATGTTCACATATTTAATATATAGCTATTATAGCCACATATTGTAAAACAGATGCATAGTATAACAATCCATTAAATGTTTCACAGTACAACAAATATTAGCACAACAATTTACCATGGCTGTGTAGGCTGTGAGTAAATGGTGCCAAATTAGCAGTTTAGCCAGTGGGCTGTAGATAAAATCCATCTGTCAATAATCCCATAATTTATGGAAGGGGGCATTTAAACAAACATTCTTGTCATGTTGTTTTCCATACCTAATGCAGCCCTTTTATAATATCCAACAGCAGTCTCAGATGAACCAGTCCTTTCCAACAATCTCCTTGTTTTGAGGCTGAAGTTTTACATCTACTTAGTAAATGCTTCTGCTACTCAACAGCTGCAGAACTCTGGGGAGCTATAGTCTCCCAGTTTTTGAGTATCATTGCTTTGAGAATTTAAGATGTACAGACAACAAAATTTCCCAGTAGCATTAAAAGAGGTAAATCAAATGGAGAACCCTAGTAGCAGCAAATATGGATTTAATGGGAAGGGCCAAACACATACAAAATAATAACAACATGAGTTAGTTCTAAAGTCTCAATATTACCACATTTTCAACATTCACACTGAATTGTTTGGAACAACTTGGCAAGCCTAGCTTGGCTACCCTGGCTTTTGCTACCATGTAATTAAGGCTACATCTCTAAGTTTCCATACGTAAAATGCCTATAAGCTTGCCAGTAATACATGATATTGTAACCCAGTGGAAGTTCCTTATCCCATGTTTTAATGTTTTTTTAAAGAATTTATATCCTTCTCCATGAGAAGTTTATAGATATACCCTATTTTTAAATTATTCAAATCCAGACAGTTTTATGGCTCATGCTGTACCCGCCTGAGCAATTCTTTATTCACATTGAATACTGTCTGTCCTAACACTGGACCATGGATCCACTTCAGTGAGAGTTCATCAGTCATAACACATTAGATGTGTTAGAGTTATATCCTAAATTTTCATCATCAGAAGATACCTTGGTTGTTCAGTGGCATATAGGGGTAAAGCTCTAACTATAACACAGATGATCTAAATTCATTTAGTGGCTAAGGCACTGGAGAAACCAGCAAGGGAATGGCAGAAGTGTACAATGTTATTTCATTCATTTAAGAGTGAAGATCACTATCAGTTCACTGGTGGAAGACCGTAGTGCTCACACCTGCCCAGCAGTGCAGTGCACTTCAGCTGAGGAGAGCAGGCATGGAATCACATGTATACCTCTCAACCTTTCACATCAATAAATATGGACAAAGGCACAAATAATGGGGGGCAAAGGCCCAAAAATAGGGACACATTTTAAATATTGCTCTTACAAACTTAGAAAGTTGATAGAATAACAGTTTTTTTTGAAGCTATGAAGTCTAAAACTCAAATGTGCACCATTGTTTTCTGACTTAAGTCCTCAGTGATTTGCCAGCAATTTGCTAGAAAACCACAATTTTATGAGAACACAGCAAAAATATGAGGCAAATATCTGGACATTCCGCAAAAATCTGGACAGTTGAGAGCTATGATCACATGACTCCAATGAACCAGCAAGCCTGCATGTGGGCATCACAGCCACAGCACATGAGATAGGAACTTTAAAGCATAAGATTGCTGAACGTGGTATGGATGACAAATCTTTGGATTTACTGGCTGAGTTGTTATTTTGGAATTGTTTTTTCTTCTGTTGTTACCTGTGCTATGGATGACATCTGTAACCTAGTGTATGACTCTTGCCCCTGAGGAAAACAAATAAGGTCATGAGCTATCACTCCTCAGGGGAATGAATTGGTGAACAAGACATTTGGAAGAGATAGTAAAGGCAGATTCAGAGGAAATAATAAAGAGGGTCTCTTACACATATCTCTGGGAAGCTAGTTCCATGTAAGACAGCATGGAACACCTCAACCATAACTTTGCATAGCAGTGATAAAAGACCCCATCCTCAGCATTTGCCTGATAACGTCTCCGTGTGCCTCTTTAAGACAGCCAGAAAAGTGGAAGGGTACACTTGTCTTGACCTTGCTTCTAACCATGGCATTCCTTCAGGGTGAATAGTATACTTAGGAGACCCTGATTATAGAAAAGAGCATGCAAATGAGGATGCCAAAGGTGGTTGAGATGAAGTGCTCAAGATGGGTGGTATGAAGTTGGGAAACTGCAGTCCTCAGCACAGGGAGGTACAATTTGGTCCTAAACGTCTTAGCTTTTTTTTTACCACAAACATTCCACCACCTAGGGTGGAAACCTACCAACTACTCTATCATTAGGATCCATGCTCTATCATTAGGATCCATGCTCTATCATCAGGATCCATGCTCTATCATTAGGATCCATACTCTATCATCAGGATCCATGCTCTATCATTAGGATCCATACTCTATCATCAGGATCCATGCTCTATCATTAGGATCCATACTCTATCATCAGGATCCATGCTCTATCATTAGGATCCATACTCTATCATCAAGATCCATACTCTATCATCAGGATCCATGCTCTATCATCAGGATCCATGCTCTATCATTAGGATCCATACTCTATCATCAGGATCCATGCTCTATCATTAGGATCCATACTCTATCATCAGGATCCATGCTCTATCATTGGGATCCATACTCTATCATCAGGATCCATGCTCTATCATCAGGATCCATGCTCTATCATTAGGGTCCATGCTCTATCATCAGGATCCATGCTCTATCATCAAGATCCATACTCTATCATCAGGATCCATGCTCTATCATCAGGATCCATGCTCTATCATTAGGACCCATACTCTATCATCAGGATCCATGCTCTATCATTAGGATCCATGCTCTATCATTAGGATCCATACTCTATCATCAGGATCCATGCTCTATCTTTAGGATCCATGCTCTATCATCAGGATCCATACTCTATCATCAGGATCCATGATCTATCATTAGGATCCATGCTCTTTCATTAGGATCCATACTCTATCATCAGGATCCATGCTCTATCTTTAGGATCCATGCTCTATCATCAGGATCCATGCTCTATCATCAGGATCCATACTCTATCATTAGGATCCATGCTCTATCATTAGGATACATGCTCTATCATTAGGCTCCATGCTCCATCATCAGGATCCATACTCTATCATCAGGATCCATGCTCTATCATTAGGATCCATACTCTATCATCAGGATCCATGCTCTATCATCAGGATCCATGCTCTATCATTAGGATCCATACTCTTTCATCAGGATCCATGCTCTATCATTAGGCTCCATGCTCTATCATCAGGATCCATACTCTATCATCAGGATCCATGCTCTATCATCAGGATCCATGCTCTATCATTAGGATCCATACTCTATCATTAGGATCCATGCTCTATCATTAGGATCCATACTCTATTATCAGGATCCATGTTCTATCACCAGGATCCATGCTCTATCATTAGGATCCATGCTCTATCACAAGGATCCATGCTCTATCATCAGGATCCATGCTCTATCACCAGGATCCATGCTCTATCATTAGGATCCAGACTCTATCATCCGGATCCATGCTTTATCATTAGGATCCATGCTCTATCATCAGGATCTATGGACATGTGCCATCATCATCAACCCCATTTTTCCCATTTTCTACATGTGGTGATAGTGTTTAAGAAACTGTTGCCATCTCACTTAACTCAGTGCCATTCCCCTCTTTGACCATCATGTCTGACTCTCGCAGGTCTTCTCTCACACAATCCAAACATCTCTTTGCTAGTAGTCCTCATTTCCTCATGCCTTCTTTCTGGATCAAATAAATCTTCTTCAAATCATTTTCTGCTTTCCTGCATGTGTGTCCTTCTTTGCAGTTGGAGCTACTTTGGCTTCTGCTCGGATGTCATAATTTCTTTGACTGTCTCACACTGTGCATCCTACCATCTATCTTGGGCACTTCATCTCAGCAACCTGTAGCTTCCTCAATTGCTGTGCCTTCACTGCAAACGTTTTTGTACAAATAGTAGTATAGCTCCCAAAACTGATTGTACACCTTTCTTTTCAGCTTTGTTGGCATTATTTTGTCATAAACTACCCCTGAAGCTTTTTGTTAGTATGCTGCAGCCTGTCTGCTTCAAAGTTTGACCTCCTCATGGAAACTTCCCTTCTCCTCAACCACTTTCCAAGATACTTAAGCTGTTAACCTGTTCCACTATTTTCTCTTCTGTCTCAGTTTTTAGCTTCTTTTGAGTTTTCTCATTTGCTTGCTGTGATAACTGTATTTTTGTACTCAGTTTCATCCTATGTGCCTTTAGGTTTGAATTCCATTACTATCATTTGCTGAAGTCCCTGTTCAGTGTTTACTTGTAATGCCACATGGTTTGTATGCATCAGCTTTGCTGATCTGTCCCTCTGACCTATCTGCCAATGCAGTCCATCAAAAATATAAATCAAATAAGTCTGATAGCTCTGTAGTACTCATAGTTTGAAAGTTGCCTTTGTTTGTTTTCACTGCTACAAGAATACTTATTCTTTAGTGAGCTGGCTAATACCTTTCCTGCCTTACTGCTATGAATATCCTTAGGTGTGATTTCTCCATTAATTCACCCAACATCTTGGTCATATCTGCCATGATTTCATTTGAGCCTGCTGGGTTCCCTGACTTCATGTTCCATAATGATGTTCTTCCATCTTTGGGGCGGGGGGGGGTTCTTCCACTCTCATTGTTGGCTGTGTCTGGGACAGTACATCTTCTATGGGTTTTTCTTCACTCACTACCTGCTCTAAGTACTCCAAATCTGCCTCTGATGTTCTCTGAACTGGTGAGCAGATTGTTGTGGCATCCCTTAAGAACTGTATCCAATGACCATCTTATTTATCTTTCTGTGTGTCCAGAGTAATAAAGGACCAGCAACAAGAGCTCCGTCTTTATAAATGACACCTTCAAATTGAGATTAGGTACAATGTAGCCCAAAAAATCACATAGACAAGTCAAGTGAGAACATAATATTCCAAAATTGTCAGTAATCAGTTCCATTACAGAGGACTTTATCATACATTCTAAGTACTTGTGCTTATTAGCATTTGCTTGGAAAGCTAACCTTTTGCCAGCATCACATGAACTATTCTGCCCTTATTTATGTGGATTCTGACAATCTCTCAAAAATCTTGTATCACCTTTTTAATTTCTCCAAAGCAGCTTTACATATTACTCACTATCTGGGCACAGTAATCAGCAAAACAGTGTTCTTAAGTTAATTTGAGAGATACTATCAACTCTTTTCCAGACAAAGTCCTGCATAGCACCCTGAAGAAGGACCCATTGACCAAAGTAAGCAAGAATGGAGGACAGCAGGCATTACTTTGTAGATGCTCTTCTCAACTGAATGGGAAGCTCAGTGTCTAATTAATCACTAGCCCCCTGTGGAGTTTATTTACAGGACACTCACTCATGATGTAAGATGGAGCCAAACTCATTAGTCTCCAGCATCTTAAATAAATAGTCCTACTCAAAAAATTAAACATTTTGTTTTTATCAAAACAATCTGTCATAGTTGGAGTGTGCATAGAGCTTACCACCTGGATAAGCATATACAGCAATTACTGGTTCACCAGTGAATGCTGACTTTTCTAGAAGCTAGCCTAGGCTGCATGAAACAAACTTTCAGTAACCTAGCTGCCTGAAGTCTGGCTAAAACCTTTACATCAGCTTCAGTTAGGTTAATAAACATGGGTAAACCATCACTTCTTGAAGATTACTTCCCACATAGCCACCAGGAGTTGTTGTGCAAAATGGGAACCTTAGGATCCAATCGGGCCTCACCTGAAATGACAGGACTTTTAGTAATAGGATGTGTTTTAATTTCCACCCCTGAGAGCTTGAGTGATACTGGTAAAGTTTTTCACACACTCTGTGCTGGATCATTTCACAACCATTGGATTGCCTTATCCTGACCTAGTGATCTTGGCAATATATACTGAAAGTTTTGGCAATAGTAGTGGAAGTGTATGTGTGATTGTTTGCAGGTTAAAGATGGAGCAATGGCAAAAGAAAGGGATATTTTTAGTGCTTAATTGTTTGTTATACTGTTATTGATTATTGATCCAAGCAGACTGAAGCTGTATGCTATATTTATTTCTCCTCTAGCAAAAAGACATGCATTGATTTTACTAGTGGTCAAAAATCTTGTTTTCTTCATGTTAAGGTACACAACCATTTGTCACTTATTTGTTTGATCTTGGTAAACAGATGTTCCAAATGGTTCAAATGTAACTTATTTATATAGGAAAATGCTGAAAGGATTTCTAACTGAATGTATGTTAGTGGTAGATACCTCCAATATAAAAAGTAACTATAAAAAAGAAGATTTTTAAAGGATAAAATTAAAAAGCATAAGAAAGCTGAAGAAATGCCAGGTGTGTAACTAATATAAGTATATTAAACATGGTTGTACCAGAATTTGGGTTAACACAACATGTAAATAAATCAATGACTGTGAAAATCTATATGAACTTTAACTACCAACAATGTTTAAAGTAGTCCTTGCTATTTAAATTTTATATTTTAAATTTTCATTGATTATGAGGCTTAAAATATAGTAAATATTGTGTAGATGAAGAAGGGGACTAGAAGGAATATTGATAGAAGGACTGTATACTTGACATGGAAACTTTCAGCTTACATTTGAAAAGGAGAAAGTTACAGCACTAATATGCTATGTGATTCTGTTTCATGGTCCCATACTTATTTTTTCATCATGTAATTAAATGTACCATACAAAAATTCACAGTCTGAAGAAGTCTGTGGATGACGGCTTATATTTTAATAAAAAAAAAAAATTAGTGGCTATTTTATCATACTTATTTTGAATGATATATTTCATATTATCTTCTCTTTCAGCCAGTATTATGTGTTATCATCAGTATAGCAAAGATTGTTAATAATTCTTCCTCCAGTTTATACACCTTGATTTTCTTCATAAAGTCCTTCTTCTCTGATGATTTCTTCTGTGAAAAATTAAACGGCTAAGCAAAAAGTATATGGTCCTGTCAAACACCTTTTCCAGTTATGCACCATTATGTTCATCCTTGTTGAAAGATTGTACATGAGAACTATCAGGTGTTCTTATATACCAGTGCTTCTCAGTGTGGCCAAGAGTTTTTCATGATTTATGCAGCTAAACTCCTTGCTGTAGTCAATTTAATTATTTATTTATTTGCATTTGTTTACTAGGATGTCTGCTGGGAGAAAAGCTCCAAAACAAGCAGACAGTCAAGCAGGCGTACAGACAAACAAACATGGTTAAGTTACAGAATCAAAACCAATAAAGAATAATATGATATAGATAGGTAATACATTACAGTGGATAGAAATACAGTTTAAGGAGTACTAGGTTACAGCATTTAATAATAAAATGAGTTTATATACAAGACCAACATGAGTGCAACTGGTGATATAGAATTTTAGTTTAGGTGCAACATGCAATAATGTGGAAGGGAGAAAATATGAAGGAGAGTAGCAGTTAATTAGGCTGAGCGTAAGTTATTAGAGCATCGACTTTAAGACAGTAGGGTTCTCTACAAAATATATATTTAGTAGGGCTATAGGAACCATAATAGGGCAATGAAAATATAAGTGAGTAGTCAGGATAACAAGTGAGATAGGGAGGAAGGAGGGGAGGGGTGGAAGAAGTAGGTGGACTAGGAGTTTTGGGTTTTATTATGGTCGGTGATGGTACAAGTACATTTCCAATGGGAGATTAGGTGTTGTTTCAATGATGCCTTGAAGTGTTCAGGGTTGCTGGTAGTCCTAATAGATGGAGGGAGAGCATTCCGTAGTTTGGCGATGGTGTATGGGCAGCACATTTGACCGGCAGACAGGTAAGGTTTTGTTAAATTTAGCAGCATCTGACTGACCGATCGCAGAAGTCTATTTGGGTGATACATGGTGAAGAGAGAGGAGAGGACAGGGCAGCTAGATGGTTTGTATATTAGCTTATAAGTTATGGTTAGTTGCAGGTATGTTAGATGTTGGGGAAGCTCTAGCCAGTTTAAACGGACTGACAGACAGCGGTGAGAGAAGTGTTTGCCAGTGGTTACAAATTTACTGATTTTTGTTGTAGCATGAATCTAGCTTAGATTTAAGAGAGGATAGTATGTTAGTAAAGAGAGGTGAACCAAGAAAAATAAAAAACTGCCAACAGAGCATGCAACGTGACACACAGAAATGAAAAACAAGTATTTTATTGAAACGCTTTTCATCCCACTCACTGGTGGGACTTCTTCAGATACCAAAAACACAAATTAACCATAATTAAATAGTCATCCAAAACAATTACACAAGTCAGTCATATGTTTGCAACCACCAATCGGAACAATTCCTCCATTTAACTATTAAACTAGTCATTTGTACATTAAAGGCAACTGTTCATTGGAAAACAGCAGTCACCCCAGACAAAATAAAACATTGAAACACTACTAAACCACTAGGTACTTGTCTCCAAGTGTGTGTTTAAGTCTTTAGGTTCAAGACACTTACCTAGAACACATACCCTTCTTTAAAACATATATGCAAAAATAAGTATGTAATTATATAAGCTCCTATAATTATATAAATGTTATTGGATCCTATCAAGGGTATGTTTAGTCATTATATAGCCATGAAATATATGTATATAACAATACGTAAAAATATAGTATATATATATATATATATATATATATATATATATATATATATATATATATATATTTAACTTAATTTATATATGTTTTAAATACTCAAATGTTATAAAAATGTATTACTAAAAAATGTATCTCACAATAATAAAAGTAAAAAAAAGGGTAACTAATTGGCAAGCAATATGTCTACCTCATAAGGGTCTTTAATTTTAGAATACAAAGAATGGAATAAATTTCATTGAGCCCTGGGTAGAAACAAGCACCCGTGCGCAACTGCCAATATAATTCAAGGCGCTCTAATGAAAGAGAATCTGGTCCACCTCGACCATCAGGTAATATAGTGTCAATAGCCTTGAATTTAAACTTATGTTCAGGGCATTCAATTATATGTCTGGCCAATGCATTCTCATGTTTCAAGTTCCTTATCTGGTACAAGTGTTCGTATACTCGCTCTCTGAATCTACAGTCGGTTTTACCAATGTAAAACACAGGACATTGTTAGCATTGTGCGATGTATACCACTGATTTAGACTGACAATCTAACTTGTATCTAGATCTATATGGGAGCCCTCTGATGGTAACATTTTGGCCAGTGTCCATAAATTGGCAGTAATGACACATGAAACATTTAAACATACCTTTCTTACTACTAGTCGTTAACTTTTTGGACTCAAACAGGTTCTTTAAATTGTGTCCTCATTTAAAAACTACACGGAGTGGTCCCTTCAGTTTATTCTTCAGCACTAGATCTCTACAAATTAACCCCAGTTTTTGTTAATAATGTAACAGATCTTATAACCGTCCATCCTAAAGACAGTAGTCAAATTCATCCACTCACTGGGATTTACAATTGAATTCTCCCCAATCCTGGTGGTCATTTGCTAGTAAAGAGAGGTGCACCATAGAGCAAGGATGGTAGTAGAAAGGAAGAGGCCAGGAATAGTCTTGCTACATAGGTTAGAAAGTGTTTATGCCTGTAAAGAAGGTCTAGATTTTGATTTTTTTTTTGATACTTGTGTTTCTCTGCTGGTCAAAAGTTAGGTTTTCATCGATGATGATGCCTAAAAGTTTGGTGTATGGGACTACTGCACTGCAAGTATTGTTGATAGAATTAATGGCTAATTCATTTTTGGGTTGAAGTGTGTTTTTTTGGGAGTGAATAAAATTAGTTTGGTTTTATTAGCGTTTAGGCCTAAAAGGTTATTGTACATCCAGGTTTCGGTGGAGATGAAAGCATTTTGGGTGAATGTAAGTAGTGCAGAAGTGGACTTGGCCATGCAGATGATGGCAGAGTCATCTGTGTATTAGATGACAGTAGCTTGGGCTATACTGGTATGGAAACATTGATGAAAATGCTAAAAAGGAGTGGACCTAGCATGGACCCTTGTGGAACTCCAGTACTGATGTTAAGGAAAGGAGAGAAGGATTGGTGCCATCTGGTTGTTCGTTGTTGGCCAGTAAGGTAGTTGGAAAACCAGTTTAGGGTAGAGAGAGAAGTACTTTAGCTGGAGTGTTTGGACAGGAGAAGAGGTGAGAGAAAGTGTCGAAGGCTTTGGAAAGGTTGAAAATAGTGAGGTGACAAAGTTACCTGAGTCACAAGCACGACTGACTGAGTCCAGGAAGGATATATGGGCAGTTGTAGTGCTATGACTAGTCCTAAATCCATGTTGGGTTGGAGAGATGATGTTGTGGTGTAGGTAACCAAGTAGTTGCTTGTGGATGCATTTTTCCAGTATCTTGGAGATGAGAGAGAGAGGATGGCAATTAGTTGGAAGTTAGATACATCATTATTGTTATCCCTTTGTGGAGAAGGAGGATAAATGCCTTTTTTCCAGATGGAGGGAATAATCAATTCTTGAATGGATCTGTTTAGAAGTATACTGATAGGACAAGCTATGGCATCTGCTGATGTATGAAATTCTGGTGGCAGGCTGTAGGGAGCATTAGATCCAGGTATAAGTTTAAGCAGAAGTTCTTTTATGGTGGAGACAGTTATGGATGAGAGGTGGAAGTTTGATCTTAGTGTGACAGATGAGTCTGGGGAAGGTAGGTTGATTTGTGATAAGTTAGCAGTGAGGTTGGCTATGCTGTTTTTAAAGAAGGAGCTAAAAGGGGAGGTAATTTCAGCTGGGGCAATATCTGAATCAGGGGAAGGATTTTCGCTTTTGTCTGGGTTTAGTAGAGAGTTAATGGAATTCCAAAACGTTTTAATATTTTGCTTATGATCATTTTGCAGGCTAGTGTAGTGGTCTTGTTTATTTTTGATAAGAAGCCCCTTTGCTTGGTTATGCAATTGCTTGTATTCAGTGGAATCTGCAGGGTTTTTATTTGTGTGCCATAATTTCCAGGTCTTGCCCTTAACTTTCATAAGTTGTTTGGTGAAGTTGGTTAGCCATCTGGCCTGGTTGGCTTTGACTCTCCTATGTCGGGGAGGAGCGAGCCTGTCAAGTACTCAGAGGAATATTGAGTATTCATCAGCATTATTTAAAGGTAGGACTTGGAGTGGATGCCAGATGATATTTATTAAAGTATTATTAAACATACTTGGGCAGAAGAAGGATAGGTCTTTAGGATGCTTATAGTGGTGGGTGTTAAGTACTAGGGTTGATTTACAAATTATGTATGCTAGTAGGTGATCACTAAAGCTGTTAGGCAGGGTACCTATGGATGAGATTTTGTTAGAGTCAAAGACAAGGATCCAGTCCAGTATTGAACCGTTGTCTTTGTTTTTGTTGGGCCTAGTTATAGTAGAAACAAGTTGGGTATACTTAAATAGGTTGATACTATTTGTTGGGTGATGATGTATGATGTCTAACCAGTTAATGTCAACATTGCCAAGTATAAGTGTTTCATTCTCAATATTTTTGGTTAACCAGGCTAGGATTTCTTCAAGTATTGGAATATTGTTACCAGGGATGTCAATGAAACACATGTATTTTTTTTATATTCTTTTGCCTTTCCAAGGATCCATCTCATAGCCACAATGATGCCTCCTCTTTCTTTCTCTTTTCTGAATCCTGATGGTACTTCTCAAGGCTGGCTACAGCACAAGGCAACATAGGCAGCTACCTAGGGTCCAGTGCTGTTTGGGTGGCCTGACCATACATCCAACATTATTTTGTAAAACAGTACTTTTGATCCTTCCATTTGCTTGCTTTCCTGCTTAGCATGTGTGCAAACAAGTACGCGCACACACACACACACACACACACACACACACACACACACATACACACACACACACACACACACACACACACACACACACACACACACACACACACACACAGAGCATGCACACAGACCGCACTTTGGCACATACAATTTGAAAATCCAGCCTGTAGACTTACAGAGGTTAGCACTGACTTTGCAAACAATGAGACAGAATTTAGTTAAGTTAGTTTTTTTCTGTCTTGTATTTTCAGAGGTTTACTTGAACAGACACAAGCTAACAAGATTTTGTGTGTGTGTGTGTGTGTGTGTGTGTGTGTGTGTGTGTGTGTGTGTGTGTGTGTGTGTGTGTGTGTGTGTGTGTGTGTGTGTGTGTCTGTATATGTGATGGCACGCGAGTGTGTAATGCCCAAGTTAGAGGCAATGTCTTGTTAACTGACTTGCTCAGGGTCACACAGAATGAAACCCTGTTCCTTAGCTATCTTAGCTATGGCACACAAGAGTCTTAATCCCTCATACCAAATGTTCAGGCCTCCTTTATCATGTTTAATTGCTTACTTTTTTGGTAAATCATTATGGATTATTACAGGCTTTCAATGTCAGTTATAATGTTTCATAGTTATATGGTTCAGAAAATACTTGTTGATGCAAAACCCATTGTTCTGCTAACTTTTTAAGTGGTTTAGAGTAGTCTGCTATTATCTAACTTCAGTTTTGCAGAACATTTTGAATTTTACCTCATATTTTTGCAATACACTGTCTTTGAGCAAATCACTTAACCAGGCAGTGCTTTGGGCAATTGGAGATGTGGGCTAGACTCCTCAATGGTCCCCTGGACTGCAAGCCTAGTACCTACCCAAGTAATTATGACATAAAGGAAGCAAACAGGAGCATCATCATATGAGCCATTTTCTTTGGATGTGATGCTTGGTTTCCTTGTGCTGTTGAATATTGATAGTGTGTTTATTATTCAGCTGTGACTAAGTCTGACAGCATGAAGTTCACAAGGTTTAATACTAATATTTTAATTATGAATGTACATTTATTTAGCTTTTTTATTGCTACACAGATGTGAAATAAAATGTAATAGGGCTAAAACAGTTTGTTTAGCACTTAGTGCAGATCAGTAAGGCTATGATCTGTTGTTTCATATAGTACATGGTTTGATTCCCTCAGCACTCTTTTGTTTTCCATGTAATGATGCCAAGTTACTTCACCAGATAGTACTCCTGGGCTACTCCTGAAAAAAGACCCTTGCGTCCAGTGGGCTGTCCCAGGATCTTAGCAAATGCATTACTCATATGTCTTTTGAACTCCTGCACACTTCACATATATACTAATTAGTACTTCATTATATGCTACTTGAATATGAATCTCAGCACATATCTTGTGTTTTAAGGGATTGCCAGATGCATTCTCACTAAATGTGAGTTTCAATGGAAGAGTTTACTGTTTTCATGCTAAGCTTATTTTCAATGTGAGAATGTTTTGTTTTATTTAGAAAACATCTGTCAGTGTTTTTTTTTTTAATTTGAAATACCAGTTTTAAATGAAATCCAATCTCTGTGGTAACTGTAACAGTAAAGAAGAAAATAGTATGAACACTGACAAGCTTAACAATTGTTTATGGTGGTTGGAGACCTCGTTTGTCCATGAGCCAGATCTGTTGACTCTGGAGGTATATATAGCAACAATACAGCATCATTAGCCATTCTTCAAGTAGGTCACACCTGTACCAAGCAATATCAGATGGGATGACTATTCTTGATGACAGACAGGTGACATAGGGAGGTCAAAAATAAGATGCAGGTGTCCTGCAAGTGTGTAAGCCCCCCCCCCAAAAAAAAAACATACCATGTTGTATGCAGTAATATTTTTTTATTTTTGCATAACTTGTGGGCTGTTGAACAGATATTGCTGCAGCCTTGATATGGTATTTAATTGTTTTGCTTTGTTCACTACCCTTTAGAATGGTTGGAGATGGCAAAATGATTAAGGTATTTACTATACAGCCATAAGGTAGATGACTTGATATTTGGTCACTGTCTCGTTATTGGCTAGGCATGTGATAGTCTACAGACTGATTGCCTAGTGTTTACCTATGAACCTAATTCATTAATAGGCCCAGGTTGTGTAATATAATAATAATATAGAAAAGCATGGTGGGAATTTATTAGTTTTATGTAGTTCTTCCAAAGCCACCAATAAAGTACATGTAATGTATTTCTTCATAACAGCAACAGGTGTATACAGTCAACAAAATGGGTAAAACTGCTGGTGGGGTGAAGGACTCATGATGGATGAAAGGCACTTATACTCTTATCTGGTCAGTTGTAAACAGTAATCTGTCTTTACAGGTCTAGTGTGCATGTGTGTGTGAAATAAATTGAAATACACTGGCCGCTGTGTGCATGTGTGAAACAAATTTGAAATATGCAGCTTTGCTTGTTATTATTCTTACTATTTTTTGACACAAATACCTCAGAAGAATGTTGTCAACAATGCAGCTATAATTGATGGGTTTGGGAGATGTCTGTGGGTATAAGTGTATTTATAATCTACCATTGGCCAGATGCATTTTTAAATAAGTGTGACTTTCCAATGAATGTGAGTTTCATGAGAAGAGATGTTTACTGTTGTTCATGTTGTCTGTTTTCAATGTGAGATAGTTTTGTTTTGTTTAATAAATGCCCATCAGTGTGTCATCTGTGTCTTTGCTATAAAAATCAAAATCAATGTTTTAAATCAAATCTCTGTAATTGTTGTAAAAGTAAAGAAGAAAATATTATGTACATTGACAGGTTTGAACTGGTATAAACAAAATTTTTTTTTCACTTTGTTGTAGTATTCCAAATTTCTTCTGAGGGCCTTACAAGTTTTTTTTTGTTGCATAATCAATACAAAAAAGTAAGAAACAAGAGGCGAGTCATAGTACTGAATATCAATTAAAAACTTACCAAAAAAGCCAAGTACTGGAAAGCATGAAAAACTTTATTTAAGCACTTTCTGCACCACTAAGAGTACTTTCTCAAGTAATTAAAATATATCTAGACACCAACAGTTTATAGAACTTCTTCTCAACATCATGAATCACTCAACAAATAAACCTATCCCTTAATTGTTTCCTTTTTAAAACTGGTTTAAGAATTTGTAAAGCACCTAAACCTAAATTATCTGTTGCATTTAATTTTATAATCCATTTTACATTTAATTATTTGAGTACGATTATTAATGTCAGCACCTCTATTATTAGAAAACAATGGGCAGGATTCACGAAGGCTTGCACGGAGTGTAAGAGATGTGTAAGACTCCATGCAAGCCTCGCGATCCAGGAACAGCCCAAAACTCCGTGTAAGAGACCAGCTAAAACGTCTCTTACACGGACTGGGCGTGGCTATGCTAAATACCTCACTTGCAGCCGAAAGGCATGCAAATGAGGTAGAGTAGCGATCCACGAAACAGAAAGCATCCCGTGTAAGAGCCGTTTTAGCTGTAGAAATGTACTCAGTTGACAACTGAGTACGTTTCTGCAAAAATCACAATGGGGCCATGTCAGCTCCAAATAAAGGGTGCATATGTGTCAGGCAGCATGCCAATGGCCAAATATGTGGCCATTGGCAAGGTACCCCGATGCAAATATGAGAAATAAATATATTTTTTTTTCGGTGATCACCGGTGTTTAAATGCAGCGCCGTGCAAATGGGCTGCGCTATATAAAACATAAAAATGAAGGTTATAAACCGACAAATGTGGGTTTTATGCAATACATGGATTTACAATGCAGAGACCAGCAGACGAAAAACAACATGGCCACCGTTTAGTGGTTGCTAAGGGGGGAATCTGAGTCTAAGACATGTAACTAAGCATTAGTAGGCAATCTGATGTAAATGAGTGTTAGGATACTGAATTCCACTGTCACATAGCAAATGAGCACATTCTGAGTAGTGTAAGAGATACATAAGGGGGAGGAATAGAGTAGGAAATAGGTGACATCACAGGGGGGAATGGTAGAAAGAAATGCAGTTCATTGGAGGTCAGTGTTACATGACAGATGTCAGACACAGATCATGGAAAGAGGAGTGCCACAAGCTAAGCATGGGAAAGTCAAGAAATGGAAGGTGTACACTGTTACTTACACCAAAGTTTCTTGTTGGGCATGCATGCACACGTGTGCGCACCATGAGGCACGGGTAGGACAGTGTGCACGCGTGTAAGGCAGACTGAGCATGTGGGAGTGTGTTGATAGACTTGTAAGACTGTTTGCGCTAGTGTGCGCGCGTGTAGGGCAGACTGAGCATGTGGGAGCCTGTTGGCAGACTGGTAAGACTGTTGCATGTTTTAACCCGAATAAGCAGATTCCGAACCGTGTAAGCATGTGTGCGCGCGTCTAAGCCACTGTGAGCGTGTTTTTGCTGGTATGCACTTTGCTCCACCCTGAGAAAACAGAAAGGAAAAAGGAAGCAACAGAATTAGTAGGAAGCTAGCAGGGAATACTGCTGGAGCTAGCAGGTGAAAAGAATTAGAAGCAGGCAATTACACAGGCAGAATAGTAGCTCAGCCAAGCACTTAAAACTCAGCAAACAGCAGTGCAGGATGTATCTCTCAAGAGACACTGCAAGACAGGAGTAAGCTATTAGAAGTGAAAACTGAAAAAGCTGAACTCAGAGCAGAAATAATAGGGGCTGCCATAGCTGTCATAACAAGACATAGGCGACTTGCTGAGGGTGGTGACAATGCAGATGGTGCCAGACAGCCCACAGTCAGGAGACAGAGAAGAGTGTACAGGCCCAGGGTCACCTGAGTGGACAGAGACCTCCTGCAGCAAATTGTCGAGCTGTGCAGGCCACGCCTCACACACAGAACCAACAGAGGGGAACCCATCCTAGTGGAAACCAAGGTATGTGTTGGCCTAAGAATACTAGCAACAGGTATCTTTCCAGAGACCAACTGGTGATATGATGGGGATATCACAGGCATCAGCCTCCAGGGTACTGCACCAGTTCCTGGATGCCATGTCAGCACATGTCGGTGATCATGTATATTTCCCCAATGCCCGTGAGGTATTGGCCAGCAATATGCAACTCTTCCAGCAAATAGCGAAATACCCTGAGGTAGTGGGTGCAATAGACTGCACACACATATGCATCAAAGCACCAGCCGGTGAGCGGGGTAGGGCCTACATTAACTGCAAGGGCTTCCCCCTCCATCAACTGCCAGGTCATATGTGATGCCCAGGGCATAATAATGAATGTGTGTGCTGGCTGCCCTGGGAGCTACCATGATTCCCATATCTGGCATTTGACGCAGCTGTACCAGACATTTGCCAATGGGGACATCCCACACGGACACCTAGTGGGGGATGCAGGTTATGCACTGGAGCTGTGGCTGATGACACCCATCAGAAATGCACACACACCTGAACAAGAACGCCATAATGAGGCACACGCACAAACACGTAATGTAATAGAGCGTGTGTTTGGGCTGCTCAAGTCATGGTTCCGGTGGCTGGACACATCTGGTGGAGCCTTGAAGTACTCACCAACTACATGTACCCAAATTGTCATGGTATATGCTATGCTACATAATATGATCTTGTCAAAACAGCTGCAGCAGGACCAGCATAGGGCCGGGCCAAACAGCCCCCCACCATTGCCAAGACCATCACAGGCAGAGCGTGACTTGGAGGAGGAGGAATAACCTGAGCCTGCCCCAGTAGGCAGAAAAAGGCATGCCCAGTATGCACTGGCCTTGGCAAAGAGGCAATGCATAGCACATACACTGGTTCAGTAGGAACCCTGGGAATGATAGCCCTCTCTGACTCACACATATAATAACATGGATGCCTAAAATGACATAACCTGCTCTCAAACATGTACAGGGAGTGTAATATGTGCATCTGACAGAGGCAGCCCTTCAGCACCACCTGAGGCATGAATGCCATGTGTTAAGTAATGTAACACCATGTACTATATGCACACTTGAGGACCCTGACTAACATCCTACCCTCACCAAGCATGATGCCACAATATGACGATGGGGATGATCAATTGCAATAATTGGCTGAAGTAATGCAGTTAGTCAAAGGGGAGCCAATGTGTGCCAGCCTGGGATGACATGCTGAGCATGACATGATGCTCCACCTGCTAGGGGTGGCGTGCACCTATCAGTCCAGGCTACATGGATACTGGCAAAGGCTGTCATTACCCACAGCGTGCCCTGAATAGGTAAGGCTCAAAACACAAACCCACCTCCATAGGTACCACAAGGGATAAGAACCTAGATGTAATGCTACCTAATGCCAGAAGTCTAAACAGCAAGATGTGTGCAGTGTAAACGCACCCAGTATGGAGAATGTTGATATCTATCCTGTAACAGAAAACTGGTCAAGGCTCACAACAGAACCCTAACACTACCAGGTTATACCTCATACTGTGTAGTACAGCCTCAAAACATGGAACAAGCTACAAAAGGAGGGTGACTAGCAATAATTGTCAAGGATAACCACACCCCCATGTTGGTACCACAACAAGAAGCAGCATGGACTAGCCGTGGTCAAGTAACAGTGGCTAAAACTGCTTCCCAGTTTATAGCCTGCTACAGACCACCATCCTAACACCAGGAACTGCACCTGGCCTATGTTGGAATACATGAATATATCAAGCCCCCCCAAACCACATTATATTGGTTGACTGAAAATACCCAGACATACACTGGGAGCATTATACTAGCACCAACACTGTAGGAGAAAAGTTCCTAGAATCCATAAACCAAAATGCCCAGGAACAACGTACCACTCCCACAAGAGGGGTAAGCATACTGGATGTGATAAGCAGCAACATGTGTACTGGATGGCAAGATGAGAAGTGTATCCCTCACTGGTAAGACCAGACCATAGAGTAATCACACCAGATATACACATCCTGACCACAGTCCCTGGCCAGAAAACCACAGTGAAAAACATGTGTAAAGCATAAGTTGCACCCCTCCAAACTGATGTGGAATCCATTAAAGGCCCTGTGCAGGTGCAAAATATGGGACACACCACAGAACCTGTTATACAGACATTCCATGAACACAGCCAGGAATGCTTGGATTATGCAATCACAAATAACAACAAGACACAATGTCATACACCCAGGCATCTGGCATGCTGGACTCCAGCCATTACCAAACCATGCAAGAGAATGAGGAAGCTACTACATGACAGAGCAAACATAAAAAGGGAAGTAATCACTGATCAGTAGTATGGCAATAAAATATGTCCACACATACAATCCACTAAGGCCAGCTACAACAAGTAGAATCTGTGAATCCTGAGGCAATGTTATACCTGCCCCAAGTACACAGACAACCCTCAACTCCCCCCAATAAATACAAATATATGTGAGAGATGCAAGCATTTATCCAAACCGGAGGCTGAGCACCCTCAACTCAGTACTAACAAAACTAGTCAGGAGGAGAAGGTAACCACGCACACCACAAACCCAGTCCCACATAGACCTATCACAACTGTAAACCAAACACATAAACACAGAAAAACATTCCCAGAGGCCCTAATTACAAACACACCACACCAACAGAGGCCTCCAAAGCAGACCCCCAAGCAACCACAACCTCCAAACATAGCACATGCAACACATAGTACACAAAGCTGGTGTGCCAAACAGTCACAGGCCAGAAGGAGAAACAACATGCCTGATACAGTTGTAATAGGTGACTCTATAGGCAGACACACTGCTGTCACACTCACCAGACTGAACAAGGGAAAGGGTACAGTAAGCTGCCTGTAGGCTGCTACAATACGCCACATAACACAAGTACGCAGGTCACCCCAAAGCAAGTAGAAATATGATGCAGTCATTGTCCATGCTGGTGTCAATGACCTGAGATTTACCTCCCTGGACTACATGAAAAGAGACATGGATGAGCTCTCTGAGTATGTACTCCAGGCCGGTATGACACTGGCCATTTGCAGCATCCTACCCTCACCAAGAATGATGCCCCAGTACAAACACAGAATGATCAGCTTTAACAGGTGACACAATTACAGCTGTCAGTCCAAGAGGATCTAATGTCTGTCTGCTTGGGATGTCATGCATGACAAGCCATGCTGTTGTTCCAGGGATGGCTTGCACCTGTTACCCCTGGGCGTCTGGATATTGGATAAGGCTTTTGCCACCTCCATAGAGCCGTACGTAGGCAAGGCTGAAAAGACTAACCCACCACCCTAGAAAACATAAGTGGTAAGAAACATAAGGGTAATGCTGACCAATGCCAGACGTGTAAACCACAGTATGCATGCTCCTGAGGCCCTCCCCAGTATGGAGAACATTGATGTCTGTGCAGTGACAGAAACCTGCTGCAAGCCTACTGACAGCACACCAGCACTACCAGGTTATACCTCATATCATGCATTATGGCCCCAAAACCTGGACCAAAACATAAAAGGAGGGGGAGTATCCATATGCAGCACAGA
Source organism: Protopterus annectens (assembly GCF_019279795.1). Lineage (NCBI taxonomy): Eukaryota > Metazoa > Chordata > Ceratodontiformes > Protopteridae > Protopterus > Protopterus annectens. Next base: position 1,087,011,437 of record NC_056727.1, on the reverse strand, counting down.
CACCCATACGTCCAGGTAACTGACAATGCATGAAGCATCAGAGACCACCCATGTGCACCTAACTGTAGTCAAAACTGCTGTACAGTCTGTAGCATGCTACAGACCACACTCTCACACACAGGAACCCCACCCAGACGTCCTAAAGACACTGGACAGTATGAATGTCCCACCAAATACCAAACAAGGTAGTCACAAATTACCACACAGGTGGTAAACCATTATGTATGGAAGGAGTAATCAGGGACCTAGGGACACAAGTGGACAGTAACCTGTTATGTGACACTCACATTGCCAATGCGACTAGGAAGACTGTCTATATTGGACACCGTATCATGAAAGGATTCACATCTACGTCAACAGAGGTCATTGTGCCCCTGTACTGTTCTCTTATCAGACCCATAATCTAGTACAATGCCTCATTTGGGATGTACCTTACCTGACACCTGCAGCGGTTAGAAAGACCTCAAAGGTACCTCACAAAGAGGATAAAGGGTCTCAAATATATGTCATATGCTGCCTGGCTGTAGACACCCCAGCTGAATGCAGTCACATACTGCCTACACAGAGGCATTGTATGTTTGTTGTACAAGGCCATGTCCAACACAGGAGTAATGGACATGCTCCACCCCAAAAAAGTCAAAGCCATTGGAGCTGTGAGAGTGACAGATGTCAACCTCAACACATAATGAAATAGGATGTGCTGGAGGGACAGATACATAACCCAGAGGCTCCCCACACCCTGGTACAGGATCCCACTCCATGTTAGGCAGAGCCCCTCACTGACAGTCTTCAACAGGAATATTGCCAAGTGGATGGATGATCGTAGATGTACACTGGGGGTCTTCATTGTGTCACGTCCAGACAGAGGCACAGTAAAGTAAATCATAAATGGCCATAATATTCACATAGCAAGGGGCGGCGAAAGACGCACACACTCTGGCTAGGCTTACAAATGCCCTAGGGTGGATAGCCTAGTATGAACCTATGAACCTATGAAGATACAAATTGTACAGGACACTAAGGATAATCCCAAGGCTTACTCAACTGATGGTAGGAACCATGATTGGAATTCACAGATATGCTCTGAATCACACAAATATTACAAACAACATACCAAACACACACACATATTGCCAACATACAACCTGACAGGTGCAGTGCAAACTGCCCCCCCCCCCCCCAGAATGCAAAATATCTATCCCAGCAGACTGCTGGCCCCATGACATTGCAGATGCTGAGGTAACAGCCAGCATCTACAAAGCAAAACACACAGCAGCAATGGTATGAGATGGTGTCCTGGGCTGAGTCCAACATGGACTCCAAGAAGAATGGATTGCCAAATCACACTACTGCTCAATGTCAGCCTTACCACAGGATATGTACCCAAAGAGCAGTGTACAACAACAGTGGTCCTTCTCAACAAAGGTGTTGCCTGAATGGATACTGCAAACTACCACCCCAGAATCCTGACAAGTTTGGTCTGCACAGCTATGGAAAGGATCAGCATGTACCGCAGACATAAAGATATCGGGGACCTACTGACACTGCACCCTACCCAGTGTGGCTTTCTTAAGTGCAGATCCTGCCCATAAACATGTTTGACCCATTTGAAACAGTCATTAAGGTCATTGATGAGGGCAATGTGGTCCACACAGCGTAGCTGGACCTTGCAAATGTTTCCGTACAATACCCTACGTGTTCAGTCTAGATATGCTCACCAGCTTAAATATAAACCCCTATGTCAGTAGAGGGGTTGCAAACCAGACCAAGGACAGGTGACTTCAACTACCCGAATATAGACTGGGAAGATTACTCAAGCCCCAACTTTCTAGCCCAAAGGTTCCTGGAGTTCATAAATTCAAATGCCATGGAACAACTAGTCACCGTTCCCACAAGAGGAGAAAATATACTAGATCTCATCATCACAAACATGGGGACAAAATGCTCCACACCGGAAGTATATCCCTCATTGGTGAGATCAGATCATAAACTAATCTCACTGGATATCCACATCCCGCCCCCACCCCAAACAAAAAAGACCACAGTGAAGAACTTCTCTAAAGCAAACATCACACTACTCAAGACTGGTGTGGTATCCTTCAAGGCCCCTGAGCCAGTGGAAACCACAACCCAAGCTGCGGAAGCCCTTACAAATGCCTTCTACGAACACCTCCAGGACTGCATGGATCAGGCAATCCCTAAAAAAACCAAGACTCTTTCCACCAAGGGCAAATGTCCAGTCTGGTGGACCCCAGCCATAAACAAACTTTACAATAAGAGGAGAAACCTGTTACATGATAGAGCAAAATCCATAAAAGAGAAGACACCCTTGATCATTATTAGTAAAAAAATACGAGCACTCATAAAATCATCCAAGGCCAACTTTGAGAGAAAAATTGCCATAGATTCAAAAGACAATCATAAGGCCTTCTTCAGCTATGTTAGAAACCTGGGTGGAAACTCCCAGATATGCTCAGAATTAGTCCAAAATGATACAAAAATCACTGAACCCACAGACATTGCCAACATACTGGCAGACAGGTTCAGTGCAAACTTCAACCCCTCCCCAAAAGGAGAGATAACTATCCCAGCGGAGTGTAGCCTCCCAGACATCTCAAATGCGCAGGTGAAAGCTGCTCTCTCTAAAGCTAAAAACACAGCATCAATGGGACCGGATGGTGTCCCTGGCTGTGTGCTACACGAACTCAATGAGGAACTAAACCCGCACATAAGGCAGCTGTTTAATCTTAGCCTTGCCACAGGATACGTGCCCAAGGAGTGGCGTACGGCAACTGTGGTCCCACTCCACAAAGGCGGTGCCTCTATGGACCCTGGTAATTACCGCCCCATAAGCTTAACAAGCCTGGTCTGCAAAGCTATGGAGAGGATCATAATGGAACTCATAAACAAAGACATAGGGGACTTGCAGACATTGGACCCAACTCAGTTTGGCTTTGTCAAGGGCAGATCATGCTTTTTGAACTTGGTCGACTTCTTTGAAACAGTCATCAAGGCCATTGATGAGGGAAAGGCAGTCCATACAGCCTACCTTGACCTTGCAAAAGCTTTTGACACAATACCCCTCTCAGGTATTATAGAGAAACTTACCAGCTTAAATGTAAACCCATATGTCACAAGATGGGTTGCAAACTGGCTAAAGGACAGAACCCACAGGGTTAGAGTTGCTGGCGCCATGTCAGACTCCAAGCCGGTCACAAGTGGTGTCCCACAGGGCTCAGTCCTTGGCCCCCTGTTGTTCGGCATCTACTTCTCAGAAGTACAGGCAAACATAGGAGGACTATGGCTGACAAAGTTTGCAGATGACTGCAAACTGGGTGCCATAGTGGAAAGTACATCGGACACAGATATCTTTCAGAGGGGTCTCACGGAAACTGATAGCTGGTGCCAGAGCCATGGCCTGAAGTTAAATGCCAAAAAATGTATAGTCATACCCTTCGGGAAAAACAAGGTAACCCCAAGCTACCATAAAGGTGGCAATCCACTAAGCACAGAAGATGTTATCAGGGATCTGGGGACCCAGGTTGACAGTGGCCTTTCTTTTGGCACTCACATTGCCAAAGTGGTTCGAAAGACCTTCTACATTGCCCACCTGATCATGAAGGGATTCACATCCAGATCAAGTGAGGTCATTGTTCCCCTGTATTCTTCACTTATCAGACCAATGATTGAGTACAATGCCCCATTCGGGATGTATCTCACCTGACACCTGCAGCAATTGGAGAGACCCCAAAAGTTCCTCACCAAAAGGATAAAGGGACTCCAAAATCTGTCATATGCTGCCAGACTGAAGAAACTCCAGCTCTATTCAGTCGCATACCGTCTGCTCAGAGGTGACCTGTGCCTGACATACAAGGCCATGTCTAACCCGGAATTAATAGACATGCTCCACCTCAAAAAATCCAAATCTACCAGATCCACTAGAGCAAGCGACTTAAACCTTAGCACGGATATAAATAGGACATGCTGGAGGGATAGATTTGTCACCCAGAGGCTCCCTATGCTGTGGAATAAAATCCCGGTCCATGTGAGGCAGAGCACCTTGCTGGCTCTGTTCAAGAGAAATCTTGACCGGTGGATGGGAGATCATAGGTTTACCCCGGGAATCATCTCTGTGTCACTGCTGGACAGAGGCACAACAAACTAATGGGCACAGTATTTTTTAACATAAGGGGTGGCGTAAGCCACAAAACTTTGGGCTAGGCTTATAGATGCCTTAGGGCAGATAGCCTAGTATAAACCTATGAACCTATGAATCTATGGTCAGACATGCTGCAGCCATGTCAGACTACAAACAAGATATAAGTGGCATCCCACAAGGCTTGGTCCTGGGACCTCCCTCGTTTGGTATATATGTCCCATAGGTACAGGCCAACATGGAAGGACTGTGTCTGAACATGTATGCAGAGGACTACAAACTGCCCACCATATCTGACCCCCCAGCTGACACAAGCATCCCACAAAAGGGCCACATAGAAACAGACAACTGGTGCCATAGCCATGTCAGCAAGCTAATTGCAGAAAAGTGTATAGTCAACCCCTGTGAATATACAGTAAGTGCCCACCAATTACCACATAGGTGTTAACCCATTACGTACCTAACATGTAATGAGAGACCTGGGGACACAAGGTGATAGATATCCTGCATTGGACAAACATGTGGCTGTAGTGTTCACAGAAACATACCATATACCCACCTAATCATGAAGGTTGTCAGATCTAGTTAAGGGGAGGTCATTGTGGCTCTGCAGTCATCCTTCATCAGTGTTACAATTGACTACAATAGCCCCTGTGGGATGTACCTCAGCAGACACCTCCATCAACTGTAAAGTCCCCAACAGTACCTCACCAGGAGTAGCAAAGAGCTTGAACAGATGCCATGTGTTGCCTGATTAAACAAACTGCAGCTCCACATACTGCCATACTGCCCACCCAGAGGCAAGCTGTGCCTGATGTATAAAGCCATGTCCAAGCTGGAATCAATGAACATGCTGCACCTTGTACAATCTGAATGGCAATGAGCTATGCACATGAGAGACCTGAACCCCAGCACTAACATACATAGGACAAGCTGTACTGCATGATCCATAACACAGAAGCCACCCCCACTCATGAGTAAACTCCCAGTACAGGTTATCCATAGAATCACTCATCGATTCACCTCAAGAGGAATCGTGATGAGTGGATGGGAGATGGTAGGTTTACCCTGGGTATCACTGTTATGTCACAGGTAGACGGAGGCACAGTACACTAACCATGACATATGTTATGGCAAACTCCACTTACAATGTGTGTCAAAGGACAAACACACTCTCTGACTAGCATTAGATAAGGCCTAGGGCACATCGCTACTGTTTGCCAATGTACACCTATGTTGTGGTATACACTACCAATGTTGGACAAGCCTGGTATCAGTAGTTCATATCTGAACATAATGCAACATGGTCAGATGTGCACAACTGGCCCCTAACCAGGCTGTTGTGCTCACTATGGAAATGTAAAGCAGTGATAGGACTAAAGCCCAGTATACTGTCCACCACAGTGAAAGTACTGAGCCAGTACGCTATACGGTACTACAGTGTTAGGTCAGTATGAAAGGATGTTGACAACTGTATGCAAAGTATCCCATGCAAACCCTGCAGGCACAGTATAATCCCTGTTGTGCTCATACACAAAGCAGTTGGACAGTAACTACACAACATGATACACAACACACAACCATAAACGGGAGATATTGTTGAAGTTCACACACATCCACAAATGTGGTGGGCTGCAGAGTTCAATGTATGGAAAGCACACACTGGGCATGCTCGCACACTTTGATAAATGAGACATATGTCAGACAACATGCCATGGGAAGGCTGAACTGGGCATGCTCACACACTTAGGCCAAATCACAGTTTAGCAGTTGGCCACACATATCTGGTATGTGTACGTGTTATTCCAGGAAACGAAACAAAATGTAATCCCAGGCAGTATCCACCAAGCAAATGATGAAATTCGAACAGCTCACAATAAGGTAGATCCAGAAGAAAGGTCCAAAATTTCAGTAGAAAACAGCTTTATTTAAACGCCACAATCCTGTTCAACGTTTTTCATCAATATAAGACTTCGTCAGAATACAAACATCTACAGCAGTACACTGCCTTATATAGAACCTACCCTACATAGGCAATCCTCTAATCACTCAATTAACTAATTTAAAAATACCACCCACATTAAAGAAACAGCACAAACTAAAAAGCTTTTTACAAAAAATGTGTAGTGAAATTAGTATGTTGATCATAAATACTGTTTTTCAAAGAATGAAATTTAACTAATCTAATCTAAATTCATAAATTACTTTCATAAATATTTATATAATAACAGAACTTATATATGTTAAAAACAAAGGTAAAAATACATCCTTATATTTGTTGTACTGAAGTTAATAGCTCTTGGGTTAAAATCTAAAGTAATAATTATTATTTAAAAATAATAATAATAATTTAATACACAAATCAAAAACTTTTTACATACACCTTGCATATATATTAAACATAACCATCATACAATCTACATCCCAAAAAAGAAACACATGACGGCATATTCATTTCACACCCTCACAAGGGTATTTTTTAAAACATTTCAATGCAAATTACAACAATAGGCTACCTAAATCTGTTGTGCTTTTAATTTCAAATATGGTACAATAGATATATGGTCATTCAATCCTGGGAAGCGATTGGATTCTAAAAGAATCTGCCAATATGTCTCCTGATGGCATAATTTTACTTCCCAGGGACCACCCCTAGCACTTTTAGCCACTGAATCCAGAATGAAGAACAGAAAAGTTCCATCCTCACAATTTGTAGTGTGCCTGTAAAGGGCATTATTGCCATTACACTTCTGTATGTCGTAATAGTGCTCATATATACGCCTTCGGAGTGGTCGTTCAGTCTTCCCAACATAAAATGATTGGCAGCCCTGACATACTGCCAAATAAACCACCCCAAATGAAAGGCAATTGTAAAATTTTTTTGCAACAATTTTCCTATTTCTGCTCTCCAAATAAATCATTTCTTGATTCAAAATGTATTTACATTGCGAACACCCCCCACATTTATATGTCCCTTTCCTTTGGTCTCTCATACTCTGTGGTTGGATCTCCTGCTCCAAGATTCTTTTAACATTGAATCCTTTTCTATAAATTGTTTTAACCTTTCTATCTTTAAGGCTACTCAGGTCAGTGATATCCTGAAAGGATTTAAACTCTTTCTCAATAATGTTGGTTAGCCTACCAACGTTTGCACTATAATCAGTCACAAACAACAAATGGTCTTTCTCAAAGGTCTGTAGGTCATTCGATTGTGTGGTCCCTAGGTCCAGTAACACCTGCCCCAAAATGGGTTTGAATCTAATGGACCTACCTAACGTGACCTCTTTTTTCACTGAATCAATCAAATGTAGTGGGTAGCCCCTGTCCAAAAACATCGAGGTTAATACCTCACATTCCTGCTCGAATTCTGAATCCTGGGAGGTCATCCTTGATATCCTAACAAACTGCCCTTTGATAATCCCTCTCTTTTGAAATCCCGGGTGTGAACTAAGAAAATGTAGGTAACTATTTGAAAAGGTAGGCTTTCTGTATACTTTAGAACTAAACCCAAAAGGGTTTTTCTTTATCGTAACGTCCAAATAGTTAACCTCTTCCATAGACACCTGATGTGTAAATTTCAAAAATGAGGTGGTGGAATTTATATATGTCAGGAACTCATCAATAGTTTCAATGGGGCCAGTCCAAAAAATACAAATATCATCCAGGAATCTTGAGTAATGAGTCCAGTTACCAATAAACTCGCAGTCATGGATGAATTTTTTCTCCCAAACGGCCATGACCATGTCGGCGTAGGTAGGCGCACAGTTTGCCCCCATGGATACTCCACTGGTCTGCTGGAAATACTCCCCATCATAAAAAACAAAGTTGTTCTTCAGTACCAACTCTAAAAGACCTATAATCATGTGCACATCGTTGTTCGAAATATTTGGACATTCCCACAAGGCTTCCTCTATCCACTCCAAACCTATTGCAGTAGGAATAACCGTAAATAAATCTACAACATCTATGGTCAGGAAAATGAGGTTTGGCCTACATTATTCCGGGGTGATCCTCCTCAAAAATTCCCACGAATCCTTAAGAAGATGGGTTTCCTTCCCCCAAACCTGTTTCAATTTCCAATCCAAAAGCTTTGAAATTGCGTGGGTCTTTGAGCCTTGTGCGGCCACAATAGGTCTTAAAGGTGGATCTTCGACACATTTGTGAATCTTGGGAATTCCATATATGGTTGGTACTTTGGGGGAGGGGGTCTCTAGAAAGGAGTAAGTATCAAACTCAATAACCTCCTGGTCAAGCATATCCTTGATGGCCAGATCAATCTTTCGATATGACAGTAGAATCTCATTTATAGATATCAAGGTATATCGATTGGAATCAAATAAAATGTCATTCATTTTACTCTGATACAAAGTCTCATTCATAAATACCGTACCCCCACCCTTGTCTGGTTGCATGACCCTCACCTGGTGGTTCTGTGCCAGGTCTTGCAGTAACTGGCTCTCAGGATAACTAAGATTGTACTCCACCTCACCTCGGTGTAATTCCTGGCGAATAAGTTTCTCAATCCTGGCCTCCAAATTACTAAGTTGTGGATGTAAGGGGGGATGAAATGTGCTAGATTTCTTAAGATGTAAACTGGGTGTAATCGGTGTATGACAAAATAGATGTTCCAAATTTAATTTACGAATGAACAGTTTCAGGTCCAAAATGCTGTTAACCAAGTGGCTACCCCTAGAAGGAACAAACTTAAATCCCTTGGTAAATAGGTCAAAACATGTACTGGTAATGGAAAAATCACTGTAGTTGTAAATGTGATACCCTTTCCTACTATAACACCTATACAAACCAATGTTGGAAACAGAAATATCCTCATTCATTGCCAACCCAGGTTCTGGTTCCTTTTCCACCCCTGCATACGTTTCTCCTTCCCTTGTGCAAAAATGGGGTATAATGGGTAGGGTGGTCCCCCCTGCTGGTTCCTTATACGTTCTGATCTCCTTGGTAAAAAATGGTCACCTGAATTAATTATTGGATTTTCTGAATCCAATGCTTCCATCCCCTCCTCCTCAACTAAAATGGGGGACGTAGGTTGGTCCCTAACCTCGGTCTCGTCTTTTGACCAGGAATTCCTAAAATACATGTTAGCACTTTGGGGAGATTTAGGGTATTGTCTCCCTTCCCTGTATTCCCTAAGGTCCCTATTTAATTTATTATGTTTCCTTTTAATGACCATGTCACAGTGTTTGTCAATGCGTTCTGAACCTCCTGATATTTACAATTCTGGCTTTCAACTGTAAACAATAGGTCACTAGTAATTCTTTCATTACATTTGAATATTTCTTCAGTTAAACTTCGAATTTCATTCTCATTTCTTTTCATAATGGCCTGAACTATTTCAAGCCCACATCTATCAAAGGCTTTAACTAGGTCCCTATAAAAATCGCTACCACAAATAACATGGTTTGGGTACTTGTGTACCCTCAACCCTTTGGGTACAATGCTTCTTGTAACACATTCAGATAAATACATATTGTCAAGTACTAGGTTTTTGTACCTGTGTAAAATGTCCTCAAGAATGCGTAGATTTTCATCGTAGGAAATACTCTCAGTAGAACGGGGGCTAGTGTTCCCAGAAAAAAACAAGGTCCGGTTTTGCATTAATCCAGTCTGAGAAGGATAAATGTTCCAAAGCCGTTTGTGTAGTTAAACTAGGCTGGTGACACGGAATAGACGCTTCCCCTCCATCTTCACGGAAAACAGACGGTGTATGCAAAAGTTCCGCACCTCCGTTAGATGTGTTAGCTGTAATACCCTGCTCACCTTGCTTCCGGCCCATACGATTTCGATTGGAGGTTGCAGGGGAGATAACGTCGGAATTTCCAATCCTCGTCGAAACCGCTTTCAAGACTTCCCTTTGCTCCGAAATAATGGTCTTTAGCCCCTGCCCAATAGGGGTAAGCAATTGTACCAATTGTGTCAGTTGACCCGTGAGCTGAGATATATCTCCGGTGACTGACAATACACCGGTCGGGTTACCATCCGAAGTAGAACTGCCCGGAACAGCCTCCATAGGAAACCACTCAAAGAACAAAAAGCACTTAAAATCAACCAAAAAACGAAACAAAATGTAATCCCAGGCAGTATCCACCAAGCAAATGATGAAATTCGAACAGCTCACAATAAGGTAGATCCAGAAGAAAGGTCCAAAATTTCAGTAGAAAACAGCTTTATTTAAGCATACAATCCTGTTCAACGTTTTTCATCAATATAAGACTTCGTCAGAATACAAACATCTACAGCAGTACACTGCCTTATATAGAACCTACCCTACATAGGCAATCCTCTAATCACTCAATTAACTAATTTAAAAATACCACCCACATTAAAGAAACAGCACAAACTAAAAGGCTTTTACAAAAATGTGTAGTGAAATTAGTATGTTGATCATAAATACTGTTTTTCAAAGAATGAAATTTAACTAATCTAATCTAAATTCATAAATTACTTTCATAAATATTTATATAATAACAGAACTTATATATGTTAAAAACAAAGGTAAAAATACATCCTTATATTTGTTGTACTGAAGTTAATAGCTCTTGGGTTAAAATCTAAAGTAATAATTATTATTTAAAAATAATAATAATAATTTAATACACAAATCAAAAACTTTTTACATACACCTTGCATATATATTAAACATAACCATCATACAATCTACATCCCAAAAAAGAAACACATGACGGCATATTCATTTCACACCCTCACAAGGGTATTTTTTAAAACATTTCAATGCAAATTACAACAATAGGCTACCTAAATCTGTTGTGCTTTTAATTTCAAATATGGTACAATAGATATATGGTCATTCAATCCTGGGAAGCGATTGGATTCTAAAAGAATCTGCCAATATGTCTCCTGATGGCATAATTTTACTTCCCAGGGACCACCCCTAGCACTTTTAGCCACTGAATCCAGAATGAAGAACAGAAAAGTTCCATCCTCACAATTTGTAGTGTGCCTGTAAAGGGCATTATTGCCATTACAATTCTGTATGTCGTAATAGTGCTCATATATACGCCTTCGGAGTGGTCGTTCAGTCTTCCCAACATAAAATGATTGGCAGCCCTGACATACTGCCAAATAAACCACCCCAAATGAAAGGCAATTGTAAAATTTTTTTGCAACAATTTTCCTATTTCTGCTCTCCAAATAAATCATTTCTTGATTCAAAATGTATTTACATTGCGAACACCCCCCACATTTATATGTCCCTTTCCTTTGGTCTCTCATACTCTGTGGTTGGATCTCCTGCTCCAAGATTCTTTTAACATTGAATCCTTTTCTATAAATTGTTTTAACCTTTCTATCTTTAAGGCTACTCAGGTCAGTGATATCCTGAAAGGATTTAAACTCTTTCTCAATAATGTTGGTTAGCCTACCAACGTTTGCACTATAATCAGTCACAAACAACAAATGGTCTTTCTCAAAGGTCTGTAGGTCATTCGATTGTGTGGTCCCTAGGTCCAGTAACACCTGCCCCAAAATGGGTTTGAATCTAATGGACCTACCTAACGTGACCTCTTTCTTCACTGAATCAATCAAATGTAGTGGGTAGCCCCTGTCCAAAAACATCGAGGTTAATACCTCACATTCCCGCTCAAATTCTGAATCCTGGGAGGTCATCCTTGATATCCTAACAAACTGCCCTTTGATAATCCCTCTCTTTTGAAATCCCGGGTGTGAACTAAGAAAATGTAGGTAACTATTTGAAAAGGTAGGCTTTCTGTATACTTTAGAACTAAACCCAAAAGGGTTTTTCTTTATCGTAACGTCCAAATAGTTAACCTCTTCCATAGACACCTGATGTGTAAATTTCAAAAATGAGGTGGTGGAATTTATATATGTCAGGAACTCATCAATAGTTTCAATGGGGCCAGTCCAAAAAATACAAATATCATCCAGGAATCTTGAGTAATGAGTCCAGTTACCAATAAACTCGCAGTCATGGATGAATTTCTTCTCCCAAGCAGCCATGACCATGTCGGCGTAGGCGCACAGTTTGCCCCCATGGATACTTCACTGGTCTGCTGGAAATACTCCCCATCATAAAAAACAAAGTTGTTCTTCAGTACCAACTCTAAAAGACCTATAATCATGTGCACATCGTTGTTCGAAATATTTGGACATTCCCACAAGGCTTCCTCTATCCACTCCAAACCTATTGCAGTAGGAATAACCGTAAATAAATCTACAACATCTATGGTCAGGAAAATGAGGTTTGGCCTACATAATTCCGGGGTGATCCTCCTCAAAAATTCCCACGAATCCTTAAGAAGATGGGTTTCCTTCCCCCAAACCTGTTTCAATTTCCAATCCAAAAGCTTTGAAATTGCGTGGGTCTTTGAGCCTTGTGCGGCCACAATAGGTCTTAAAGGTGGATCTTCGACACATTTGTGAATCTTGGGAATTCCAAATATGGTTGGTTGTTATTCCAGGAACCAACCACATTACAGCTATAAGCCCAGTGCACACAGTTAAATGACTACAGAGACATACGTGATATAGTGGATCCCTCCCATATGCAAACATCTTCCACAGATACACACGTTGTTCATACAAACAGGGAATGCTATGGCAATAAAGACCTGCAAACAGTCTATCAGCAACAAATAATGTGCATCTGACAATTAAACATATGGGTATAGAGGTCAACACTAGTCTGTTTGCCCTAGGGAATGACAGCTTAGTCAGAGTGTGCTTGGCGTCTGCCTCCCCAGTACAGTAGGCTACTATGCCACTGTAAAGTAGGTCACATAAGGCATCGTGTGAGGCTAGTGTGCTGTGCCTCTGTCAAGCAGGGACACAGTGGAGATCCCAGGGTTTGAATGTGCTAAGCCACATCCATGTTGTTGGTGTGTGCTGGAAGAGGGTTGCTGAGGACCTCTAACAGTAAGTGGGTATCAATAACAGACTGAGAGGAGCCTTATCTGCATTGTCTGGACAATTTCACTGTCAACACTGTGTTGTGATGATTATGTGGGATTGAAGTGTTGTGCCGGTACTGTTCAGAGATGTCCTCCCTCTGTGGGCTACAGCTCTGCAATGTATTAGCTCACTCTGTCTGTTGGACAGCTCATATATGGCTGGTGTACACCTGACAGGTGTCCTGTTGTGGAGCAGTCATAGGTATATTTGGGATAGCATGATCAATGCAAACCTTCCACATGTTCATAGAATGCAATTGTCAAGGATTATGCAGAGTGGCCAGTATAGTCCCCCAGCATGGGTTCTTTGAGGTCTTCCACCCCAGTCTTCACAAGTGTAAAGTCTGCTTGTGATAAATACAGTTTGTTTGCAGTGACAACCTTGCCTGGGGGTGGGGATGGGATATGGATGTCCAGGGAAAGGTGGGTATGGTCAGATATCAACAATGGTGGTCTACCTCTGGTGTGGGACAGTGAGTACCCATGTTGCAGATGGGCAGGTGCAATATGTATTCCCCCATGTGGCTGTGGTGAGTGGTTCTGCCATAGCACATGGACCCACAAATTGTAGTGGCTGTAGGGTAATGTTGTAGAGGCCTGAGTAGTTCCCACACACAACATGCCTGTACCTGACATTAACAACTGGAATGGTGTATGTGAACACCTGCATATCCTGGCACTGTTCCCAGGGAAGCAAAGTGTGTGTCCTGGATGTGGGAAGGGTGTTCTGGACTGGTTGTGGTGTGTGTTACAGGTCCTGTGGTCACAAAGCATGGTATAGAACATAACCTGCCAGTGCGATGTGCATATCTGACCCTGAAGTAGCTGGCTGCAAATGCATATATATGCTATCCCCCACCTGACAGGTAGTACTAGATGTACATACCTCTGTAGAAATAAAGATATCAGCACCCTATAAATACTGCAGGTGCAGAACAGACACCCAGTAATTCGGATAGCGCGCTCTGCTTAATGCATCTCCCTCAAGTGTCATAATATAGTTAGGTAGGGGTTTGAACCATGCAAATGCTCAGTGTGTGTGTGTGGATAAGCGGGGTTGTTGTGTGTGTAAGTTTGTGTGAGGGAAATGTCCCTTATGGCAACTGGGAAAACACACTACAGGATGCACATTCCCCTTTCTAAACACTGATGATGTCAGCACCCTATAATTACAGCAGGGGAAGGGAAACCTCCCAGTAATGCGAATAGCGCACTCCGCTAATGCATCTGTCTTGAGTGTCAAAACATAGTTAGGTAGAGGTTTGAATCCTGCAAATGCCTATTGTGTGTGAAGGGGGATTAGTGTGTGTGCAAGTCTGTATGAAAGGAATGTCCCTTTTGGCATCTAGGAGAACACACTACAGGATGCACATTCCCCTTTCTAAACACTGATGATGTCAGCACCCTATAAATACAGCTGGAGAAGGGAAACCTCCCAGTAATTCGAATAGCGCGCTTTGCTAATGCGTTTCTCTCAAGTGTCATAACATAATTAAGTAGGGGTTTGAATTCTGCGAATGACAAGTGTGTGTGTTTGGATGAGGGGAATTTGTGTGTGTGCAATTCTGTATGAAAGACATGTGCTTTATGGCAATCAGGAGAACACACTACATGATGCACATTACCCTTTCCAAACACTGATGATGTCAGCACCCTATAAGTACAGCCGGAGAAGAGGAACCTCCCAATAATCTGAATAGTGCGCTTCGCTAATGCGTCTCTCTCACATGTCATAACATAGTTAGATAGGGGTATGAATCCTACAAATGGCAAGTGTGTGTGGGGGGGGGGGTTAGTAGGGTGTGTGTAATTGCAAGTGTGAGAGAACAGATCCTTTTGGCAACTACTACAATACACCAGATGCTGCATATTCCCCAAGTAAACACAGGTGATGTCACCACACTATCAGTACAGCCAAAAAGGGCTAATTGCCCAGTAATGCCAATAGTGCGCTCCACTACTGGGTCTATTACTACTGTCAGAGCACAGATAGGTATGTTTTGGAAACCCACAACTGCCACGTGTGTTTGTGTCACACAAAATGACCATGTGTGTGTTGTTGTTCATAACAATGCATGACATTGCTTAAACCAGCAATGGCAATGCACACATGATGTATGTGTGTGACACATACACATATATACCTGTGACCTTCAATAGTTACCATGTCTGACACGTGCCTCAAGTGAATAAATGGTATTTGCACTGCATAACATTATGACTGTGTCTTACTGTGCAGGGGCTGCATGAGGTATGTGTATATACAGTGTGAGTTGTATATGGTATCATCCTAACAGCGGGGGATACACATCTGGTCTGGGCCATATAGTCTACATGTAGTCGATGAACAGGTGCTGCATGTTCCCACCTGTTGTGGGAGTGGTAACATGTTGTTCCACTGCAATTCAGTGACTACATTCTAGGAACCTTTCAGCTAGTGTGTTGTAGCTACAGTAATGCTCACACACAATGTTCGGCTGGATGCAGTCCAGCCATATAAAGACATATCTAGAGACCGTCATATTCCCAGTGTTGTTAGGGAGGACAGGTGGGTTTCTTGTGTATGGGAGGGTTGTGTGTGCCAGGCTATGAACCAGAAGGCAGTCCAACACACTGTTAGCTGCACATGGATAGGCCCTGATGCTTTGTGCTGTGCCAACAACCTGGAGGTGTGTGTATCTGTGGTGCCTTGAGATACCTCCCCCCCTGTTCATGTGTGGTACATGTGTAGGGGACGACAGGCATGGTATGAGGTATAACTTGGCAGTGATGGGTTGCACCTGTGAGCCGTGAATCAGGAATCTGTTACTGCACAGATATTGCAGTTTACCATGCTGAGGACAGTGTCCAGTGCATGCATCTTGCGGTGTACACTGCTGGTGTTGTGTAGCATTACTGTTAGTGTCCTATCCCGTGTGATACCCACGGAGGTGGCTATGTAATCTGTGCCCTGCATTAAAAGGCACTATGTGTGTATCAAGGGGCTTCACCAATATACAATGGCCCATGGGTGACATGTGCAAGCTGCCCCTCGCAAATCATTGTGGCTTCCCTAGCATGTAAGCACACGCTGACAGCCATTGGATACCCTATGAATGACATTGGAGATTGAGCAGAATGTAGACATAGAACACCCTTCCTACATATTATGGTAGCATACCTGGTGAGGGTATGATGGTAACCAAGGTCAGGCTCATACCAGCCCATGCCACATGCTGAGAGAGCCCTTCTATGTTCCCTATCTTGTAGTCCAGGGAGGTACATCTCAGGTCATCCATAGTGGCATGGACAATGACTGAATCATATGTGTCCATGCCTCTGACTGACCTGTATGCATGTGTTATGTGATGGACCATAGCACCCCACGGGCATATCACTGTGACCTTCACCATGTACAGCCTGTTGAGCAGGACCCCACTGCACCGGCCAAGAGAGGTACCTGACACATCTGTAGCAGGTGTGTTGTGTAGCCCTAAAGGCTGTGAGTGTGTGGCACACGGGATTTGTGTGCCATGTGTGGCATGTGCTCTGTTCCGAATTAACGTATGCCTGTGTGCCAGCTGCGGAGGTGTGTGATGCTCAGGCAGGATGCTATTCTGAGGCTCCAAGTATGCCCCAGTGTGTTCGGATTGCTGTCAGTGCAGGTCTATGTCAGACTGGTATTGTAGTCACTGTAGTATGTCATGCCACCTGACAGGGTATGGCAGTACTGGGTTCAGAGTGCTCAGTCCCCAGATTGGCTATGTGGTTGCATCTCACACATGTGTTGTACGTTCCTGGCCAGGGGAGAGGGTTGACTGCATACATGTGGCAGCTGTGACATTGCCACATGACTCACATATACCACAACTGGACCATAGAGGTGATTCACAGGTTACCTTTGCACATGCTACCATAGTAGTGTGATTGCCATGGTGATTGCCAACACATAGGGCCAATGGGGAACAACATACTGAAGGTGAGTATGTGTGGGTGTACTGCTACTGATTTCATAGCGCTGGCATTTATGACTGCACATGTGGGTAAATGCCAGGTAAGTCATATGCAATGTGTCACAGGCAACGTACACGCAAACAAGACAGACAGTGACGTTCTGTCTAGTGGAAAATTAACATACGTATAGTACGCTATGCAGATGTCACTAGGAATCCACAGAAGCGCTGTAAATCTGCATTGCAGGTGGAATCAGTGTTCCAGGGAACCTCAAGCAAACATGCATGCAAACAAAGCTACAGTAAGCAGGGCTGGAAGTAGTCCATTGTACAACAAAGAAGGGGTACCGCTTCCAGTAGGTAACAGTGCAAATATGCAGGCACTATAAACATGTACCCAGGGATGCACAGCTCAGATGTCCATGGTAAAACTGATATTATTTAATATTTAATTTAATTTAAATTAAATTGGTACTGCATACATATCAACATGCGCAAACATCCACATCGCATAGTCGTTGTGGGCAACATGCCACCATTAGTGTACATGTCCATCTTTGCGTATTACTACTTGCATTACCTTCTCCCCTGTGCTACCTATGTATGTGGCTATCTGTTGACATCCTTACCACCGGTATGCAATAATGTACAGCTGTTACACTATGGTACTTACTATGGGTGTAGATAACAATTCAGGACAGTCATACAGTTACTGCATCAGGCATGCTGGGATATACACACAATCATATCAGCACACCGTACTGTTACCAACATGATACTAGTAATACACTTCTATGTAGTCACCCTGTGCATCAGCAACATGTTAACCTGTTCCTGCACTGATGTTGGAGATTGCAGGAGGTGGCACAGTTTCATCATATGCACAGGGTGTGAACTAGGTATGCTTGAGTCTGCCACTGATACCACCAATTGACATGTATGTGTATGTGTGTTGGACAGGGTGGGGCACTGTTAGTGCAGTGTGTGCATGTATGTGGGAGCCCTAGGTGTTAACATTTCTCATGTGTGTATGCATGTACACAGTTCCACCTCATGGCTGCCATATACTGGAGTTTGTGGACAGCCACAGACTGCACCTGGCAAGTCATACAGATCAGTGTCTGTGGCCACGGGCATGGTACCTGTGCCTGGCAGGGGTGCTACGGACCATATCCAGTACTAAGCCAGACTGGGTACTGTCTTCAGAAGCGGGTGTTCATTGACTGGACACAGGTCCCTGTTGGGACTGTCCAGAGCCACGTGCACATGGTCTTCAGGGGCGGTCTGATGACAGCACAGACCCAGCATTGCTGGGGCTGCTGCTGGCACTATGGGGGCATCCGCGTGCCTGTTGTCATCCATGCCGACTGCCAGCTGCTGCTGTTGCTGGCATATGGCCACGTTGACACCGCAACCGTCCACCATTGCCCTGGCTCATGGACATGTAGTTGTGGAACTGCTGTAATATGTCCCCAAAACATCTCTATGACATTGGTGAAATTACGAATAGCATCCGTGATGTCACGCATACTGTCAGTCATGGATGTGCGACATGCTCTCAGCTCCCTCAGACCCTGTCTGGTGTACATTTCCATACGTGACTGTACCTGCATGACAGCCCGAAACATAGCTGAGGTTGACAGACCTCTTTGGGTACGTGTGCCAGAGGCAGTATGCCCACGGATGCTCCCCCGTGAACCCATGAGCAACTGTCTGTGCGGTACCATCTCAGGACCCTGCCCATGGCTGCTGTGTGGGGAAGCATGTGCCACAGACACCACATTACCCTGGTCAATGCCCACTGAATCCTGTCCATCACCTCGGGACATTGGTGACATAGGATGTACTGGCAGGATGACTGTGCGCAATGATGGGGTTGACAGCTGTGTACTGTCAATTGGCTGCCCAATGATGGACCCTGACACACCTTCCTGTGCCATTACACAGATATCATCATTATCAGTACCTGTGGCACCAGATTCAGGTTCCCTGCTGCAGGACACCAGAGCAGCACCAGAACCTCTGGGAGGAAGACAAAAAACACAGTTTACAATGTCTACACAATGTTGCCAGTGATGCATACATGCACACATGCACACATGCACAAGTGGACACACGCACACATGCACACATGCACACCCCGCAGTAAACACACAGAGCACTACTGAGGTACACTATTATTACTAGCACTATCAGGACTATTATAGGTATTGTTAAAACACACTCACCAGCATGGCTGGGCTGCCTTGCTGTAACACCGGAGGGACCTGCTGAAATGAGGGGATTAGTGTCAGTGGGCACAACTGTGCCATTGATACTGCGTATGATACAGTTCAGTAATACAACAGTTGCCTTTCACATGTCAGCTGCTGATATTGGCAATATCACACCTGCACAATTACATACTATGTTGACAGCTACATACCAAGGACACACCTTACACATGCATAAAGTAACAGTGTACAGAACAGTCAAGTGTACATATGGCATATTACCTGCATGCACCATGTCGTGTTGCTGTGTAGCTCCAGCCTCCATCATAATGCAGGTGTGTTGCTGTTGATGTTCCTGGGCTGGAGCCACAAAATTTAGGAGTAACCCCTCCAGTCTGGTGTGGGGGGGATGTGTGGCCACCCCACCTCCTGTGGCGACCTGTTGCCTGTGGATATCCGATGCACGCTGATGGACATTTCTGATTAAATCACTGCAGTGATGTCGTACCTGCTCATATGTCCTATTATGCGTGCCAATGTCATTTACCCTACGGACAAGGTCTTGCCACAGTGCAGCCCTCTGCTGCTGATTCTGGCTGGTGCGGGAAAACAGTATGTCATAATCCCGCACCAGGCTATGGTGTATCTCTTCATCTTCTGCAACAGAGTAGGCAGGATTTCGCTGACGCGCCATGTCCCTGAAAGTGAATACAAACAGGATATCAGCAAACTATGTCAGCAAAATATGGCACACATACTATACATGATACTCAACTGTAGTGATATACTACTACTCCCATATGTAGCACGTGTGTGTCTCTTGGTGGATATATATGTTTTACAAGAATGTTGAGATTTTTAGTTTTTTAAAAAATGAGTTACACTTTTTTTAGAGTATAATATAGGTCAGACCAATGTAAAACTTACACATGTGTGTTTTTATAAGTGGGATGATATTAGTCCTGATGGTCATAATATGAACAATATCAGTATTACATCATGAATTTGTTTACTTGTAGTTTAAGTAGCTTTTTCATAATGGCGACAATGAGTGCCAGCAACCCATTGTCGGTTAAAATTTATGCATTTATAGATCTTTATTACAGTTCACTGATGTTACTTTTTAATGTTTGTAACTACAAAAATATGTTTTTAGTAGATCTTTCTTATTTAAAAGCTGTGTAGAGGAAAGTGTTAATAATTTTTTTAAAAATGTCGTCACTTCCTATAATCAGAGTGTATTCTTACTAAAAGGCTTGTTTATTCATCACACAAACTGTTTGTATTCACCTCTGATGAAGCTACGGGCCAGTAGCGAAAACGCTTTTGGTTTTTAAAGAAGAATAAATTGCGTTAAGGACTGCTGCTTGGTTGGTGTTGGTGTTTGTTGGAAGCCCTTTGCTTTGTGTTTCAATAGTTTGTCTTCGTATTTTTGTTGGATACCTGTGCAACAATACCTGCCACATTCCATACAACATAGTACCAAGCCCCATCAGTCAGCACACTGAGACAGGTCCAATGCACCACCTCACTCTAGGGGTTCATAACAAGGTACTGTATGTGGAACGTCATCCACTAGTGTGATCTAGACACATATACATATACATATCCCACCACCACCACCAGCACAGTAGACTACTTTGAAATATATGTGAATAGACAGATCTTCACTTGGTAGGACTGAGATGGTATCCATGCAGCCCACTGGGCCAGTGGAAGCCACAACCCACAATGCTGACCCCTTTGTAAATGCTTCCCACGGACATCCCCAAGAATGCATGGAACATGCACACACAATTCTAACCCAGACCCTATGCACAAAGGTTAAGCATCCTGTCTGGTGGGCCCCAGCCAAAGACAAATTGTATAACGATAGAAGGAGGCTACTGCAGGACAGAGCAGAATCACATAAAGGGAAGGCATCTGTGGTCGGCACTAATAATAAGCTAAGTTCTCTCATAACAACATCCAAGACCAACTCTGAGAGAGACATTGGCAAGGACACTAAAGATAACCACAAGGCCTTCTTCAGTTTTGTTAGAAACATGGACCAAAAGCCACAGATATGCTCAGAGTTAGTACATAACTACATAAAATTCACTGAACCCACAGATATTGGCAACATTCTGGCAGACAGGTTCAGTGCAAATATCCCTCCTCCCTCTCCCCCAAAAGAAGAAATACTTATCTCAGCTGAATGTAACCTCCCTGTCATCTCAGATGTCCAGGTGAGGGCCGCCCTCAGCAAAGCAGAACACACAGCATCAATGTGACCTGCTGGTATCCCTGGATGTGTGCTACGTGAACTCCAAGAGGAGCTACAACCGCATATAAAACTGATATTTAACCTTAGCCTTACTACGGGATATGTACTTGAACTCTGGCGTACAGCAACAGTGGTCCCACTCCACAAAGGAGGCACCTCTACTGACCCTGGGAACTACCTCCCCATAAGCTTAACCAGCCTGGACTGCAAAGCTATAGAAAGATTCATTATGGAACTCATATACAGCGATATTGTGGACCTACAGACACTTGATCCCACCCAGTTTGGCTTTGTGAAGGTCTGATCCTGCCTTTTGAACCTGGTTGACTTTTTCAAAACAGTCACTACAGCCATTGATGAGGGCAAAGCAGTCCATACAGCCTACCTAGACTTGACTAAGGCCTTCAACACAATACTCCACTCAGGCATCATAGACAAGCTCATCAGCTTAAATGTTAATGCATATGTCACATGATGGGTTGCAAACTGGTTGAACAACAGAATCCATAAAGTCAACATTGCAGGAGCCATGTCAGACTCAAAGCCAGTCACAAGTGGCATCCCACAGGGCTCTGTCCTAGGACCCCTCTTGTATGGCATTTACTTCTCAGCTGTGAAAGCAAACATGGGCAGGTTGTGGATGACAAAGTTCCCAGATGACTGCAAACTAGGCACCATAGTCGATACACCAGTTGGCACACACATCCTACAGACAGGCCTCACTGAAACGAACAACTGGTGCCAGAATCATGGCCTAACACTGAATGGAATGAAATGTATAGTCATCCCCTTTGGGTAAAACAACGTACACACAACTTATCACATAGACATACATATAGATACAGACACATATGGAGGGTTCACGGTATGTAGACTATTAAATTGTTACTTTACATTACCTGTGTTTGTCACAGCTGGTTGCATTACCGTTAGTATAGGTTCCTGCTGCTGCTAACCCAGCTTGATACTGTCACTGATGACAGCTTCAACTTAGTTTTCTTAAATGTAGTTTTTGTTTGTGTTTTTATTTCCTTTTTTTCTTTCTTTCTCTCTCTCTCTCTCTCTCTCTCTCTCTCTCTCTGCCTCCAGACGGTGCAATGAAAGTATTGCATGCATGGACTGGGAGTACAAGATGCTTTTGTAGGTATCTGCATATGTTCATGTGATGGCCTCTGCACCAATTGTTAGCCAGCATTTGCTGATTGCATGCAGCCAGTTGTGTACTGATTGCAGTTCTCACTGTGATTTCAGGACAGTGCTATAAAAGGGTATGTGAAATAGGCATTGCCCTTTCAGATTGTAAGGGCAGGGACCATGCTGGTATGCTGTGGACACTGGTCTGTGAGTGTAAAGGTTAGTATCTCTCTCATAATTCAGGCTGTGTTGTAGATTAACATTTATCCATTCATCTCTCCTGTTTCCTGTACTGAGTGTGTATGTACACTGACACCTACAACTATATATATATATATATATATATATATATATATATATATATATATATATATATATATTTATATATATATATATATATATATATATAATAACTGACATTATTACCTACTAGCTACCAACTAGCATGGCTGTTTCTGTTCACACACTACTATTATAGAAATCCACTAGATTTGACAGTAAATATACATAACATTCTTTCTGTACTACACATCCTATATTCCCTTTACATTCATTCCTACTATTACATGATATATTCATTGTAGCACAATGTTCTCAAATAACAGTCATGGCTTAGTGGTAAGTCATGCAGACTACTATTTCCTGGGTTCAGGACTGACAGTGGGATTTTATTTTGCTTTTGAACTGACTACAGGACCTGTCATCCAGAGTGACTAAGGCACTTTTAAGCAGTTGTAACTGGGTTAGTGCTGGTTTGCGTGGAGCTCCTGCAGGCGCACTTGCGTTCAGCTCCGCGCACACCCGCTTACAACCGCTTAAAGTGCTTACTCATGCGCAACCCGCGCTATTTTCTTTGAAAGAAATGAAAATGGGGAGACAGGAAAGTGGTGAAAAAGGGGCCACAAAGAGGGTAAGACAGTAGAGAAACAACCTTGGGTTTTGCAGGAGGGATGTAGGTAAGGCCCATAGCTGCCCATTTCTTCATCAGCAACAGCTGTGCATATGTTTGTAATTTGGTGTGACATTTGATACCTTCCACCCCTGAGAGAGGTGTAAGGACAACAATAATACTTGTTGTACAGCCAATTGTAATTGACAGTTTCCATGTCCAGCAGACATGTGTGCGAAATGGGCAGCTATGTATGGGGCGTAAAGTTTTTGTGGGTACAGAGTGCCCTTTTTTTTTCTTTTTTTTTTCAGGTGAGAGTGGTATGTCAGGTAAGGGAAGTCGGTATAGCTGGGGAGGTAGGTTGGGTAGGTCAACAGACAAAACAAACAAAATGCATACAGGGGCGGTGTATGACACATGTGGGGGGGCTACACAATTGACGGGGACGGATGTTTGGATATACAGAGCCCATGAGCCCACAGATGGCAACAGTGGAACTAATATCCCCACCCATGGGCAGTTGCCACTGTACCTTCACTGTTCAGGATGGGGCTGTGCTGGGGGCTGTGTAGGCCAGGCAACAGGCATGTCTGTAAGTTGTGCCACCTGTGCCTCAAGCTGATGTAGGGGCCCAAGAAGAGATTCCTGGATCTCCCTACTCACCACAGTCCGGACACTATGGAGGGTGAGTGGTGGTTCTCCTCCAGCCACACTTGCAGAGGGGGGGATGAGCCCCATCCCCTGCAGTGCTTCCATCTGCAGGTGGCACAGGGCCACCGGAGGAGGGTCCGGGCTGGGCACTACTGCCAGGTGCACTCGCTAGCTGAGGTGGGAGAGGTGGGTCCGCTGGAACCCGCCTTCCCTGTCATCCTATGTTTTGCATTATGTCATGACAGTTTGGGTTAGTAACGTACAATACCATTCGCAATTAGTTGTAACTGCATGCATTAGTATTCCCATTAACCAAACACCCAGATATTCACACCATTGAACAGCGAGCATAACACATGCATAATTTGAACAGCAATACACAGTCCAGCAACATGCAGGGTTGATTGATGGCAACAGGCCATCAGGCTTGGGTGTATAAACAGTGCAGATGCATCAACATACATGCAAATATGTATGACCCAACAGGACAAATGTCCAGGGGTGTTAATTGTGATTGCACATACCAATTTCACGTGGAATGGATTATATGTAGTTATAGGGTAGGGTGAAGAAAATCTAATTAACACCTTCAAATACCAATACATATGCTGTACATTTCTAATAGCTGCAGATATATACACACTACTGTTCTACCTACAGTTTCCTATGTGATAACTACTTCAAGTTGGTGATAGGACTGTTACTGCTACGTCAATATACAGTTTATTGTTATTCATACACGTTCATATCAGGCTTTGTATAGCTACATCATCCTGCTACATTTGCTTTATATAGCTATAGACAACTGTGGATGTTTGGTATTTCAGACAATCATACTATCTGCATATTGCAGACTGAGAGCAGCATATCCAGATTTTGGGATACACATTCCAGCTGCAGGAACATTTTGAACACATTTCGCAGTTTGGTTATCCTTGTCACATTCATTTCATTCTGTACTAACTGCAGTATACTTTATTCAGGGGTTATTACTACTTTATTGGTGGATTCATAACTCTTTCTCACACTCTCTCACTTGTTTTAATTTTACAATTCAGGATGGTACTTACTTCTAGGCTTTATTGACATGTTTTACCTGTAGTTATTACAATACTTTCCAACAGTCTCACTTCTGTCATGTTTCAGTATTTCAACAGGGATATATTTCACACATGTGATTTGCTCATCTTCTGCAGCTGTACTTTTCAGCCTGCTGCAGGTTGTGTACTATTATATTACAGGTGGGGCATCTTTATTTCAGACTTTATTTCAGACATTTTCATTTTTCTGTTTGGATTACAGACTGCAACACACTT
This sequence comes from Protopterus annectens, assembly GCF_019279795.1. Lineage (NCBI taxonomy): Eukaryota > Metazoa > Chordata > Ceratodontiformes > Protopteridae > Protopterus > Protopterus annectens. The sequence continues at coordinate 1,086,985,935 of NC_056727.1, read as the reverse complement.
TTGTAATCAAATAATACTTGCAAACACTCTTACAGTTACTTGCACATTTTATTACTTAGTGACTACACTACAGTCTTTTGCTAACTGTCATACTTTTATATTTATTTACAGTTACAGGGAGAGGATTACTGACCTGCCTGGTGGCGCAACCGCACCAGCCTATCGCCATAGGCTCTGCAGTTCACAGAATGGACACCTGCAGCTGTAATATAAATAAAGTAATATTGTAATACACATCTCCATAATATCAGCTAGGTTAATTTCTTACATACATAATTAAATGTAACTTACTCAGTAGTGGGGCGTTGGGCATTTGCTGGGCCTCCTGGATCCAAAGGTTAAGTTGGTCCTGCTTACATCTCTTCAGGTCCACATGGTGATGACGGACCTGCTCACCAGTCCTTGGAATCCATGTGGCACTGGTGAGATCATGAGCCAACCGGTCCCATGCCTCAGCCCTATATGCTCCCCACAGGACCTGGCCCTGCATGAGTTGGGCCTCATGATTGTGGACAAGGAGCCAGACCATATATCTGGACTCCTCAATACCCCACCTCTGTGCTCGGAAGCAACTACCCTCACCTACTCCTGACATTCTGGCTGCAAGTTAGTTCTACAATCTGTTATGCTGTGTATTCCTGCCTATGGGGCTTATATATGCCGTTTTTCCCGCACTTATCTGTGATTGGCCATTTTGGAATTGTATCAGCTTCACAAAACCTGCTTTGTCATGCTCCTCTTTCTATTCATTCCTATATATTTGCTATTACTGCATTCCTAAGTACAGCTGTCATGGCTTAGTGGTTCAGTACCTTGACTATGGTGCATGGTATACTGGGTTCAAACCTGGCCACTGCTTTTTATATTTTATGACTGTCTAGACAGGCTAGGGGGTGTGTCTGTGTAAAGGCAGTTTTGTTACAGCTTGCTCAACGTTGCCCGTCAGTTAGCTTGTTGGCGCGGTGCGCAGCTCTGTGCAAACGGGTTACGCTGGTTTACACTTCATTTGGCTGTCAGCACGCATATTACGCTCAGCTCAGCTAGGGGCACACAGTTTCAGCATGTTAAACCACGGCTCACCTACGGGCACTCATTTTGCACCTGTTGAACCATTGCTCACCTACGGGCACTCATTTTGCACCTGTTAAACCACTGCTCACCTACGGGCAGATGCACTCAACTTGTTAAACTATAGCTCAGCTATGGGCACATCTGGCATTTTTTATTATTTTACCTCACATTTCTTCAAAATAAATGGCCTATTTCATTACATTTTACATAACATATAATTGTATATGTGTACATATATGTCAGGGACTTGTTTCATGGTTATTTCACTAAAAATAGAAAGTGATTTTGTGGGGGCTCGAACCATGACTGCCTGCTCTTCAGCCGATGTCTCTACTGCTACGCTATTGCTTTTTGGCTTACTTTGCATAGTTAGTTCTTATATGTGTTTCCACTTACTGCTAACTGTGGCTGCGCTACGGGCACACCCGCGCAAACGAGTGCACTCACTGGCAAACATCTTTACAATTAAAAAAAATATAACATGTTCATTTATATAATTTTATGTTCATAGTCTGTGGGGGCATGTGTTGTGTTGTGTTTATTCACATTTCCATGTACTCTGTCGTGGGGGTTTACTTTGGGCACTTTTATTCTTCTGGGGGCGTGTCCGCTTGCAGGGCTCGGCCTACGGACATGCCTCCTACTGTCTTCCACGGACCGTGTTAGCCTTAGGTGTGATTCAGCATGCCCTCATGCATATGCATGACATGCTGACGTCACACCGTTTAACTGCAGCCTCCGTGTAAGCCTTGTATCTCTTACATGGAGGCTTTGTAAATCCTGCCCAATAAGTTATAGCATTATAAATTTAAAATTGTGTTCATTCCTATGTCATATAATGTACTTAGCTATAACATTTTTTCCTTATTTTTTAGCATCATACAAGTGTTCACATATCAATTTGTTAAAATATAAATTTGTCTATCCTACATAAAAATGGCATTTGATGCAGACTGCAACATATAACTATATTCGCAGTGATCACAACATATTCTCTCTGTAGTAGTCTGCATATTGATATATCAAAAAAGTCATTACTGATCAGATGACTGACTTTATCCCCAAGGATTCATTAAGGTGCTATGGCACAATGAGATTTAGCATGTCTATCATGCCTGTAAGGAAGTTATACACATTTATGTAGCTCTAGACAGTAAGCTGTTTGATCCAGTCATTTCAGTGGAATTCCTGCAGTATCTCGGTTACCTTTTAGTAAGTCAGTTTAACTGTGTTTCCAACAAGCTGAACATACTGCATACTACCATAAACTTCAATTGTTTTGATACTAGTGCTGCATAGCATACTCCAGCTCCTCCTCATACAAATCTTACTGGGCTGTGCCCACTATGCCCACCACTTGCCAGTAAGCAGCAGCATAGTGGTCTTTCTCTGATACCTTTTGTTTGCAAAACAGGACAGACACAGCAAATACACAGCATATATACCACATGTAACATAAGTATGCATGATATAATTTTAGTATTGTGGTCATAAGTTAAAATAAGAAGAATTATAAGTGTCTAGACCAAGGGATGTCATTGTCCACCTTTACTCAGAGCTCATTGGGCCAGTCTGAATATAATGCACCTTTTAGCATATATCTGTCCAGACACATGCAGCAACTAGAACACCCACAGAGTTGCCTTACTAAATGGATAGAAGTCCTAAATAAAATGTCCTACATGAACCAACTCAAAGCCCTGTCACTATACTCAGTATCTTACAGACTGCTAAGAGGTGACCTGTGTTTAGCATTCAAGGCATCCTCTGACCTATTACTGATGGAGTTACTGAACATCAGGAAGTCAAATCTCATCAGAAATACTTGGTCTAGGAATCTAAACCTCTTCTGCAACATCAGCAGAATTGTTTGGAGGGGCAGCTGTCTTATAGAGGATACTGCTGCTTCTGTGGAACAGACTCCCTATCCATATAAAACAATTTTCATTCTTGTCCATATTTAAGCACAACTTAGATCTATGGATGGGAAACAGAAAACGTACCCCAGGACTGTCCCTTGTACTCCTAATGGACAGAGAGAACTCCTAAATGCTTTATCTCATACACTGGTCCCCTCAAAATATCTATGGCCTAGTACTTTTCTGTGAACCTGTGAACCTATGTGTACCAGCACTACATGTCATGTTGGAAAGCAGCATGCCTGCAGCACCCTTCAAAGATAAACATCACTATATGCAATCAGCATTTAGCAATGTGCATGATACAAGATATAGCATGGTCCTGCAGTCTGCATGAAGGCAAGGAGTCACAATCATTAGTCATGGGCCACTCCCATGTTACACAGGTATACATATATGCCCACACTACTATGGTAAAGCCTGACTATATGCACTGACTTGTGTGTAAGTCCTAATCTTTTAAAGATTGCAGGTGTTGCTATCATGCACACATTTCACATGCACCTGACAGACACCAGCTACAGTTTGGGGAGACTGCACAGTTATGTACCTTTAGGAAATGCTATAAATGCACATTGTCCAGGTGACTGCAGTGGATGCAAAGATAAAAAAACTGAACAACAACCACATACCCTGATGGGATACCTTGAATCCACAGCAGCAGAGTGAGCCCAGTGAGTACAGTTCTTGGAGACCACACATTTGGTCACAGTTTCATAGGTCAATTAACTATGCTATGCCATGGTGGCATCATTAGGTACAATTTAACTGCACATTCAGTGCTTACCTTCATAGGGTGAGCTCAGCAAGTAGAATAGAGTTCTTGACACAGCAAACCTTCAGAGGTCACTCTAACAGTTCAACATCAGTGGGAAGTCAGTGAGCAGAAGGGGAGACATCACAGAACTACCACAGACCTTCAAATGTTTCTTTGTGAATATCATGCAAGAGTGAATTTAGTAAATGCAGCAAGAAGACACTGCACTGCTATTGACCATCTTAAAAGGATTATTTATTTCCATTCAGAGCTGTAATATAATGTGTACATAACACAAACTACAAGCACACAACTCAGAACGCACACTGTCATACAGAACAGATAGGTGCTCATCACATGTCCTGAAATGTTCTGTTTTCATCCAGCCTACTTGCTGGTTCAGACTTACAAATTATAACTGACATATGAAGTTACAGCAAACAGTGACTGTACCACAGTGCTGATACTTACTGATTTTTCTTAACATATGCGCTGTCTCCTTTTGGTGCACATTCTAAGGTGCATTAGTTATGGATGCATCCAGTCTGATCGCTTATGTTTGCACTGAACCCCATTTCTGGTATGCTTGTGGCTCTATCATTTTAGGTCAATAGCCACTGAAGTAGCTGCACATTTTGCTAAGAGGCATTACACCAGACAGCTCCCATATTGCTCTTAAATCTTTGGCTAAGGCATGAGGATTGATTGCTATTTCAATTTAAATTTTTATTTTTTTCCCCCATCAAAATCTAAATTCAAAATGAAGTGGCCACTATTCTCTCAACTCACGTTTGCTATTGGTATCATAAAGTCCACTGGCTAAGTGAGCTGTGAGTCACATAATGCACACATATGCCCTTTGTATGTGGCAATGTATGTGGTATCATATGTGGCTGCTGATCATTGACACCTTGGCATAATGAGGAATTAAGATTGTGTACTAAGCACACAGCAGAACAAGACACAGAAATATAATGAGTGGCCACGTACCATGCATACATGCAAATAATCCCTCATGGGATACTTTAAATCCACAGCAAACATAGATGATGCAGATGTTATCAGCAATTCCTTTAACATTTCTTTCAGTACAACATTATATATGATGCTGTAAACGGTGCCTTCTGTACTTGTATGAGACCAGTGGTGCATGACGGTTGTAGGAGGTCTCTTCAAGGCATGAGAAGCTGTGATGTTTTGTTGTTGGATCATAAAGAGGTCCTGAGTGCAGCATTCTATTACCACATAAGCACCTAAGGACTCCTTGTTAAATTTTATCCAGGATAAGATGCATATACATACTTGCAGGACACACATGTACCTGTGGCCTCTTTTGGTCCCTTGGCCACTATGTAAATCCAGCACATGCCTGATTTCAGAACAACACACATTGGACATTTCAAATAATGATGTGGCATACATGATGTAAACATGCCAACCACAGGGTGAGATAGCCCACTGTCTCTGGACAATGCAGGTAGATGATTCTCTGAGGTTATCTACACATTAGCCACTCAAGTCATTCTCTTTGTGGTGTATGCATTATGGGAAACCACTGGACACATTAAACCCTTAAGTTCATATGTAACAATGTTAGAGGGGAGATTCTATGTAGTTGTTTGGTCATTGTGGATTCCATACCTTCACAGCTGATAGTTTATGATCAAAATAACTAAAACAAATAAATTCACCCAATAATATAATATTAAATGACATGCACACATGTGCCAAAAATCTAGTCAATTCACAGAACCACTAATGGATGAATCCATCAGAAAACAACTATCAAGTAGTGGTACCTCTTACTGTGTTATGTAGTCAGCTACTGTATGATCCAGTTGTGGCTGTTAGTGTATGGATATGCAGTGTGGAACTCAAGAAAAGACAAAGTATGGGGTCATCATTTTTGAATGAATGCATACCACAAAGTGTTTCCATTTATTATTATTCTAGTATGCCATATTGTAGTACGGTGCAGATGTGTTAGAGTGCTGATTGTAGTGACACAGGACATGAATACTGTAACATCACTGTAAAAGCATGCTTTCATTGTACTTTGGCAACATATGTAAGCCTTTTTAAATTGATTGCAGATGGACATGTCATTATAGTAGCTGTTAATAGTATACTTCTGTGGTGCTAGGTATTTATTTACTTATTTGTATTTGCTAACCAGGGTAGTGCACTGATCCCAATGGGCCATTTTCATTCTCAGCTTGGAAGTACATATGCAGTGCAATAATCCCAAACAGAGTTACAATCGACAATTTGTACAATATTGGTTAGTAGTAAAAATGGCAGGTGATATAGTTAGCAAATAAAGGCAAGAAATGCAGAAAGACAAGGAGCTAAAACTGACAAATATTACAGCACTATGCAGAAAGAAAAGGTGATGTATTAAAAAGGAAAGGAATTTTGGAAGAACAAAGTGTTGTATGCAGACTATATATAGAAAGTATGAGGATCAAAAACAGGAATGTTAAGTTATTTAGAATGAAGGAGTGTGTAGTACAGTGTATTGAGGAATTTAGTTATGGAGAAATGTGGTGACAACTCTAAATAAACAATACAACAAACATAAATTTAAGGCAAACTATACTAAGAAAGACGGTGCAGTCCTAGTACATGCACTTCATTAGTATGGGGCTATGTTTCTGGGAAAATACCTATCCTGAGAGCAATAGGAACATCATTGGTTGTGGTAGTAGATGATTTTTACAAGATCATTTGGCACAGTTATCTTTCCTCTGAATTCTGTGGCTATATTACTGATATTGAGACCACCAAAATAGAAAGGCCTGGCATATAAGACATAAGAAGTATGGCTGTGCAGGTATACTGAATATGCTAACAATCACTAATAGGTTCATAGGTAAGTACTAGACAATCAGTCTGCAGACCATTTCAAGCCTAAGCAAAAAACCCTATTCAAAATTTTCCTCTAGCCCCCAGGAGGGCAGGACAAGATACACTGGTAGAGAATCTGAAGCTGCCCATCCAGTTATCTCGGTTTGCCTTGAAGGTAACATGTTTGCTACTCTGCTTGACATGTAGTAGAAGATTGTCCAGAGGTGAGGGATACACTGGGATTTGAATCTCACACTAGAGTGTAACATATCTTATTTATCTGATGATAAAGGTTTACTTCCTTTAACTGTGTATTTGATGTGCCATTAGTTTTGCGAAGGAATAGGAGATCAAATAGGCTTGAGTATTTCATGGCATGAAAGGCTAGATGTAGATCTCCACAGAGGAGCCTGTAAGATGTAAGAGACAGAGTACAGAGAAAGAGCTGCCAGTCTCTCTTGTTAACTAAATTTTTTGAAGCCACTGATATTTTTAGTTATGAATCTCTGCAGTCTCTCAATTTATGTGCTCTGTTTAGATCAATACATGTCAAAAGGTGTATTATAGTCAATAATGAGTCGGATCTGATAAGAAATGAATAAAGGGAAATTAAGACCCATTTGGATCTAGTAGAGATGCCTTTAGAAACTGGGCCAGATAAAGTCTTTCTGAACTACTGCGGAGAAATGATGATCGAGTGATAAGGAATTATCGGCAAGAATACCCAGTTACCCTACAGCAGTGTCTGATTGCAGGGGTGCACCTTCAATACGGTAAGTGAATCTGTTTTGTTTACCAAAATGAACTATGCTACATTTATTTTACATTTAATTTGAGATCATGGTTCTTGCACCAATTGTTAGCATGGCCTAAGCTGTGTTGGAGCAATTGTGACTCAGTTGAAGATCAAATAACAACACCCGATTTACAGTCATCTAAAACACTTAGTTAACCATAGACCAGAAGTGCTGGCATGAAGATGTGAGATATATATGCCAAATAAACAAGGTCTCAGAACTGAGCCCTGTAGTACAGTATATTACTGGTAACTTTCTTGCTTTCAGAAGCAGCACCTGCTACTGTAATCACATGGGTTCTGTTAGACAATCAGTTAGATATCTATTGCACAATATAAGGAGTGATATTCAGATTTACAAGTCTATCAATAATGCCTGCATGAGTAATAGTGTCAAAGGCCTTGGCCAGATCGAGATATGCTATATGCACTGCATAACCACTATCCACTGGTTCATTTTTCAAAGAAATTAATGAGGTTAAAGAGACAGGACCTTCCTTTGATAAAGCCAAACTAATGAGGGTTAAGAGATTTTAATGTCCAGATTAATAACGTCTGAGATACTGCACTCCATAACGTTACATATGAGGCTAATAAGACTAATGGGTCTATAGTTAACAGGGTCCATGGTTGGGCCACCCTTGTGTAATGGCATTGCAATGGCTGTTTTCCAGGCTTCAGGAATGTAACCAGTGTAGAGGCTTAGATTAAAGAAGTTAAGTACTGTTCAGAAAGGCTATATTTGTCGGTGATAATCAGGTAACCCAGTATGTTGTCAGGTTCCATGGATGAAGTATTCTTAGTTTTTTAGGCCTAGTAGTCTAAACAAGAAACTCCACTCCCAACAAGCTCTCCTCACCCTAGATAATACTGATATCTGTGCAGTCTGAGAGAGCACACTTTGAGAGAGCACACTGGCATTGCACACTTGCAATGCCAGTGTGCTCTCTCAAACTCCACTCCCAACAAGCTCTCCTCACCCTAGATAATACTGATATCTGTGCAGTCTGAGAGAGCACACTTTGAGAGAGCACACTGGCATTGCAAGGCTATAATGCTTTCCACGTATTTAGAGCAGCTACTACACAGACATGGACTAAAGGTGGAGGCATCGCAATTTACATCAAAAATAAATATACCTCAAGGCTGGTCAAATAGGAGGATGCACCTGAGCCTCTCCAAGTCCAGATTACCATAGGCAAAATCCAACACCATTTGCTTGCAAACTAAAGGTCCCCCTCTATGACCCAGGAAACCCATAACACATATTTAAGCTTACTAGAAATCCTGAGCATATCTAAACAATTTTTAATCAATGCGGCTTGGCTATTTTACAAGCCATTATTTCCAATAATGAAAAAGAAATGGATGTATTATATGACAAAATAGGACACATTAACAACAAAATAGTTTCAGATCTCCTATTCACGGTGGAAAGTGAAAAAGTGAAATATTTCAAAGTTAAGGAGAAAATAGAAGAAAAATGTAAACAAATTTACCATAGAAAATGTAAAAAATTAGACAGGGACATTTTAGCATATAGAGATAAATGTAGTTACCCTAAACCTAGTAGTCAGAGGAGAATATATAGGAATTATTATGAAAATGGAGAGGGTGAAAATTGCAGGGGGGAGACACTGTTAACACAGGATGGAACACCTCTATGGAGCCCTTGGAATTTCAGAGATGTGAGGATCAGGGGGGATACAACTTGAATGACCCTTTAGAATTCCCTACAGTGAGGAGATCGGAGAGAATTGGGCAACAGAATCCAGTGAATTAATCCTACCCAAAGGGTGGGTATCAGAGGGGGGGATACTAAAAGATGAAATAAAACAGATTTTTTTTGCTCCTTTCTGCGCTGTGTTGGTGACTTTGTTCTGCTGGTTCCTAGGTGTTTTATTTTGGGGGTTCAGGTGCCTAGGCAGCGAGACATTTCCCTGTGGTATATTTAACTGGGGACACATGGCTGAAGTAACATTCAGTTGCTGAAAAATATGGCTGTTTGCAAATTCGCTGTGGGCAAAGAGAAGCATACACTGCCATGCCCACAGCTTTAATAACCAAATGCACAGGGGGAAAACAATGTCCATGGTCCCCAAGGGAACATGAGACAGCAGGCAATATGGCAGGCATCAGCAGCAGGCTGGCCAGAGGGCATGTCAGTGGCAGTAAAATTGCAGTGCACAATGGGCCGTGCCTTTATAATTAGAGTGTGTGGACCACTATTCCATTCACAGTGTCTAGGGAACATTACCTAAAATGCATACTGGAGCATAAATGTGACTACAGTAGCCTGCAGGATTTCCTCCATGCTGTAGCACACTTCTACATGTTGTAGTTATATAAGTATGTACTGTACACTGAGCACAACACTCATTGCTTCTTCTGCCACCATGCATTTGGCTATTAAAGCTGTGAGCGTGGCAGTGTGTGCTTCTCTTTGCCCACAGGGAATTTGCAAACAGACATATTTCTCTGCAGCTGAATGTCACTGCAGCCATGTGTCCCCAGTCAAATGGACCACAGGGAAATGTCTTGCTGCCTAGGCACCTGAACCCTTTTGGGGGTTCAGGCGCCTAGGCAGCGAGACATTTCCCTGTGGTACATTTGACTGGGGACACATGGCTGAAGTAACATTCAGCTGCTGAGAAATATGGCTGTTTGCAAACTCGCTGTGGGCAAAGAGAAGCATACACTGCCATGCCCACAGCTTTAATAACCAAATGCACAGGGGGAAAACAATGTCCATGGTCCCCAAGGGAACATGAGACAGCAGGCAATATGGCAGGCATCAGCAGCAGGCTGGCCAGAGGGCATGTCAGTGGCAGTAAAATTGCAGTGCACAATGCGCCGTGCCTTTATAATTATAGTGTGTGGACCACTATTCCATTCACAGTGTATAGGGAACATTACCTAAAATGCATACTGGAGCATAAATGTGACTACAGTAGCCTGCAGGATTTCCTCCATGCTGTAGCACACTTCTACATGCTGTAGTTATATAAGTATGTACTGTACACTGAGCACAACACTCATTGCTTCTTCTGCCACCATGCATTTGGCTATTAAAGCTGTAAGCGTGGCAGTGTGTGCTTCTCTTTGCCCACAGGGAATTTGCAAACAGACATATTTCTCTGCAGCTGAATGTCACTGCAGCCATGTGTCCCCAGTCAAATGGACCACAGGGAAATGTCTCGCTGCCTAGGCACCTGAACCCTTATTTTGGATATATCTAAACAATCCTACCTTGGTTTGTGATTTACTGTGAAGCTGGAAAGAGAAGTTTTATTTGAATTTATATTGCACTTATCACTGTCTTTAAATGTTTGTAGGAAGGAAGGGATAGCTTGTTGTTTTACTTTTAATTTCACTGTTGGTTGTTAGAAAGGGATAGGTTTTAGACAGGCAAGCTCTAGCCACAACAAGGCGCCTAGAAAGCTATAAATCCATACAGACTACAGAGAGGAAAATCCTGAGCATATCTAAACAATACTACCTTGGTTTGTGATTTATTGATCTTTTATTAAGAAGTACAACTGTGATCGATAGTGAGCAGAAGTTACTGCGAGCAAAGTAAAGGCATTCCATCTTTTGTCTGGCTTGCAAAACTTGTATGGTCAGAACAAGTTTACTGTACTTAATGTATTATTTAATTGTATATTGCTAGTGTGATTTTTTTTGTCATAGAAGTTGATTTAAGTTCTGTTTGAATTCTCTGGTTACTGATTTTGATCTTTTCTTTTACAATATTTTATTCATTTGAAGATGAATATGGATTCTTTAAATGAGTACGCAATTAATGATTTGCTAATCCACAAATATCTTGCACAATGTAATAAATGCTATGCATATTTAAAGGTAACAGCTGATAACACTAGTGATCTGCGTTCATTGTGTCAAAAGTTGGATGATTTGCTTACCATTGTTACAAGTAAATCTAGACTTAATGATGATGATTGCACATTTGCAATTGTCATGGCTTGGAGAACTGTTGTTTCATATATTAATGACTGGACTGATGAACTAAATAATGTTAGGCATAGAACAAATAGAACACATTTAGGAAATTATGCATCTGCTGTCTGCAAAGATCATTCAACCCCTATGAAACAAGATGATGCCCTGACAACTTTGGAATTCTGGATGTAAGTATTCAGCAATCTGAGGATTCAGTTTGTTTAGAAGGAAACAAAAAAAGAAAGGAAGACACTCTCAACAAATAACAAAGGAGAAAAAGAAACAGATTAATTACTGTAAAGGAAAGAGAATACGCAATAAAAAAGACACTGCTTTGTTATGTAACACACAGGTTACAGTGAATGATTATATTTTTTATCAGAAAAACTTCAGTCTACAGAAAAATGTATACTTCTTTTCCAACAAATAAGGTAGAAAAAGCAGGCAAGAGGCAGGTGAAAAGGAAGAAATCAAAACTGAACGTGGAAGGACTGAACAACATTACTGTAAGAAAAAAGAAGAGAAAGACAGATGTTGACTGCATGGCTCAAGCTGTGGATTTACAGCACCAGCTGGGTGAGAATTTAATACACAAAGGAAACCGTGGGATTAATAAGACTAATAGTGATGACGATCTATCCTTCATAGCAATTGATAGAGCAGATATTGCTGTATTAGAAGCTAAAGATTTTTCAGAGCTGGCCAGCAAAGATATTCTTGTAAATGGAGATTCAATTATTAGAGGAACTGATATTTATATTTACAGAGAAAATAATGAACATCAACTAGTGTTATGCTTGCCAGGAGCAAAAATAGAAGATATAAGACAAGCCTTGGAACACCTTAATGTAAGGAAGTATGGATCCATTTTTATTCATGTCGGTACAGATGATGTCATCCGCAAGGATTCTCTGACTCTTAGCAGGGAATTGACGGCCCTCTTAGATAGAATAGTCTGTACTGGTGTTAGGACATATTTTTCACAAATCACCTATAGAAAGGATAGTCAGGTCACTATGAAAGAAAAGATTTTTGGAGTAAATACCTACATGGAAAAAGTGCCCTGTTTTAAAAAATGGAAATGTGTGGAGCAAGCCCAGTTTTGGGCACACGTGTTCAGACAGGATGGCATACATTTGTTAAGATCAGAGAAGAGAATTTTTTCAGCAGATATTTTGCAATATTTGACAAACACTAGCCAGGATTTTTGCCATGTTGAAAATTTAACAGTTCACAGATAGCAACATTTGATGCATCTCTGATGTTGTTAATGCTAGGAGCTTTAATAATAAAGTTTTTTAATTGGAAAATTTGCTGCATTCCCACAACATTGATGTTGTTATTGTTTGTGAAACATGGTTAAAGAACAATGACTGGAAACCAGTTCTGTCAGGGTAGAAATGTTTTCATTGTAACATTCTAACAAAAGATCAGGTGGAGGTGTTATGATAGGGATTAAAGATAATTATGAAACCTGTGATTATTACATGTTCGGTGATAACACCAATACTAACTGTGACAATAAAGACAACCCTGGAACATATAACAATTGTTGGAGTGTATAGACTATGAAAGTCATGTGCAGGTGGCCTAGAGGAATTCTTATATTTCTTGCATTAAACACAGGAGGGAAGAATAATATTAGCTTGGGTCTTAAATCTAACAGAAACAGACTGGAATAACATTGATTCAACAACGTTAGTAAGAAAATTTTTCACAACATATATTCAGGAACAACATTTGCTTCAGATCGTAAAAAAATCTACCAGAGGACAGAACATACTAGACATTGTTTGCATTCCTAAAGAAATTACTGTTACTTCAAGTCAAGTTTTACCACCATTATTGTGCAGTGATCATGGGGTTATAAAGGTTAATTTGTTGCTAGACTGAAATCCAAACCAATGCACAGAAGGTTAATTACAGATTATATGGAAGCAAAACAGTCACTATGTAAAACTAACTGAATGTGGAAAGTTCTGAAAGAGAAATTGTTTGAGTGCAAATAATCAAAACAATTGTTAACATCAGGATTTAGGCATACAACATCAGGGGAGTATATTTCCATAAGAATAAGATATCTGATTAAGGTGAGAGACAAAAATTATAAGAAGTGGAAGAGAGGTCAAACTACAACTTTGAAAACTGAAATAAACAAACTGGACAAACAGATTAAGCACAGTGTGAGACAAGATAAAAAAAATTGAAGAAAATGTATACAAATATATTGAGCATAATAGGAATCCTGTTTATAGATACATAAGATGTGGAAGGAGTAAATACATACAAATTGGTAAACTGTGTGCAGATTCTAAAATTTATTCTCAAACACAACAGGTTATAGATATATTTACAAATTCTTATGCAAAACAGTTTGTATCCACAAAAGGGGTAGTAAGTTGTACTAGTGACATCCGAGTAACTCCAGATACTGGAATCAAATTAGATTATACTGAAAAAGAACTGTGCAAACTGGATCCAAACAAATCACATGGAGGAGACGCAATTAATAACAATGACCTGAGAACACTTCAGCAAGAACTTACAATACCATTAAATCTATTATTCACTAAGTCATAGAAATATGGGGAGATCATTGAAGATTGGAGACATGTGCTTATTAAACCTGTTTTTAAGGGAAAAGGGAGTAGGAATAACCCAAAGTCATATAGCCCTTAAGTCTACTTTCATGTTGTGGAAAAATAATGGAGAAGGTAATATTGGATAAGTTATTGTCAGAACTGGATAGGTTGGGACTAGAAACCATTTATCAGCATGCATATGTTGAAAATAAATCTATTACCACCTGTAACATGATGTTCTGTCACAATATAATAACAGCTATGAATGAAATATTATGATGTGATGTAATTTATATAGATTTAACTTCAGCATTTGACAGGGTCATACACAAAACACTGATCAATAAATTAGTACAACTAGGTAATGATGTACTCTTGATAAGATGGATAGCTGCATGGCTTACAAATAGGACACACAAGTATCATAGAGCAACTGGGCAGGTGAATTCCTTGGTTACAGTCAGGGTGACCTACAGGGCTCTGTCCTAGGCCTGCACTTGCTTAGATTGCATCTTTCAGGCCCAACTTTTTCATTTGAGGTGTTCTACAGTCTATATGCAGACGACCTGAAATTGAGTAAACTGATTACAAGTGTTACAGATAAGGCATGTATGCAAAATAACTTGACTAAATTGACCATTTGAGTACATGAGAATGATATGCTGATAAATACATCAACAACCAAGCATATGAGATTTGGGAGACATAAATTGAAAGGTGAATATTTAATACACACACAGTGATTGAAACTGTAGACTCATTTAAGGACCTGGATATATGAGTAGATTCAGCTATGAGTTTTTTCTGATTATATCAACCAATGGGTTAATGATAGTTATAAAACTATAGGTAGTATGGAAAGATTTATAAAGTCTAGAAAATCAAAAATGATGAAGTCATTGTTTGTTAGTTAAATTAGACCCAAACTTGAGTATGGAATAACAATATAGAAATCCTATACGAAGACAAGCACAAGTAAACTGGAAAGAGTACAGTAGAAATATACCAAGGACATCCATGGATGTGAAAATTTAAGTTATTATGAAAGACTAAAATATCTGAACTTGTACAGTGTTTCCTATAGATATCCAAGAGGAGATCTTATTCAAAACACACACATAGCAACACAAAACACACACCTACGTTCATGGAGGCTCTCAATAAAAATCTGCTCAAGCAACAGAGACCTCCAAAGCAGAAACGCATGCAACATCCACCCCCCCCAACACAACCCAAATGACACATAGCCCACAAACTCAGTGTGCCACTCAACCACAGCCCATAAGGCATAACAAAGTACCCAACAGTCTAGTCATAGGTGACTCTATAGTCAGGCAAACTGATGTTCCACTCACTGGGATAAACAAGGAGAAAGTTACTGTCAGCTGCCTGTCGGGTGCCAGGATCTGCCACATAATGCATGCACTCAGGTCACTCCACAACAAGTACAAATATGACTCTGCCATTGTCCATGTTGGTGTGAATGACCTGAGACATACCTCCCTGGACTACATGAAAAGAGACATGGAGGAGCTCTCTGGTCTTGTAGCACAGGCAGATATGACCCTAGCCCTGAGTAGCATCCTGCCATTACCCAGAATGATACCACAGTACAAGGACAACATGAATGACTTCAACAATTGGCTAAGCTTCTGGTGACATTCTAAGGGGATCCAGTATCTGTCTGCCTGGGATGACATGATCGACAGACCATGATGCTTTGCCAGAGATGGCCTTCACCTGTTGCCCTTGGAATTCTGGATATTGGCTAAGGCTCTTGCCACCCCTATAGTACCTTTCTTAGGCAAGGTTCAAATGACAAATTCACCACCGTAACAGGTACAAGCAAGCAGAATCTAAGGGTAATGCTACTCATTGCTAGAAGCATAAACTCAAAATGCATTCTCTCGAGGCACTCCTTAAAACGGAGAACATCGACATCTGTGCAGTGACAGAGACCTGGTTCAAGGCTCCAGAGAGCACCCCTGCATTACCAGGCTATAATTCATACCACAGCTTTTGGCCACCTAACCTGGACTGAAACACTAAAGGTGGAGGTGTGTCCATATTCATTAAGGATATCCAGACCTCCAGGTTAGTTGCTCAGCATAATGCATCCGAGATTATCCAAGTGCAACTAACTCTGGGCAAGACTGCAATCCAAATTGTAACTTGCTACAGATCCCCCACCATGCCCCAGGATTCCCACGCCTCATTTCTTGATACACTGGAAAACATTAGGGTACAACCCAACACCCTAATAATGGGCGATTTCAACAACCTCACCATTAACTGAGAAAACTACTCCTGTACCAACTCTTTTGCTCAACGTTTTCTGGAATTCATAAATTCCAATGCCTTGGATCAACTCATCCACACCCCCACCAGGGGCAGCAATATCCTAGACCTGGTCATTACCAACATGGGTGACTGGTATTTCACACCAGAGGTCAATTCCTTGTTGGTCAGATCTGACCACAAGCTAATCAGCATAGACATCCACATCCTGCCCCCACCCCCCATTAGGGAAACCACCGTAAAAATTTCCTCCAAAGCCAACTTCAAGCTTCTTAAGACAGAAGTGGCAAACTTCACAACACCCATGCAGATGGATAATAGAGGTACAACTGCTGAATCCTACACAAAAGCACTTTATAAGCACTTACACGAGTGCATGGATCATGCTATCCCTAACAGAACCAAGATGCTATCCTCCAAAAAAAGGAAGCCAATCTGGTGGTCCCCTGCCATAAACAAACTCTACAACAGGAGAAAGAAACTATTGCAAAAGAGAGTAAAATCCCATGACTGGAAGAACTCCCTGGTCAGCCTCAGTAAGAATCTGAGATCCGTCATAAAATCCTCCAAAGCTACTGATTCTAAAGACAACCACAAAACATTCTATAGCTATGTCAAGAATCTCAATGGCAACACTCAGATCTGCTCTGAGTTATAGCACAATGGCACTAAATATACAGAACCAACTGATATTGCCAACATCCTGGCAGATAGGTTCAGTGCTAACTTTACCCCCCCCCCCCACCCCATAAAGGGCCCATCTCTATACTGAAAGAATGCTAAGTTCCTGTAATCACGGCTGCACAGGTAAAAAACACACTCTCCAAAGTCAAGAACACAGCATCCATGGGACCTGACAACATCCCAGGCTGCGTTCTACATGAACTACAGAATGAACTGGCACCCCACCTAAGCACCATGTTCAATCATAGCCTCACCTCAGGCTTTGTGTCCACTGAATGTCGCATGGCTATGGTTATCCCACTCCACAAAGGGGGAGCCAACACGGACCCTGGGAACTACCACCCCATTAGCCTAACAAGCCTGGTCTGCAAGGCCATGGAACATATCATCATGGAACTTATAAACAAAGACACTGGTAATCTCCAAACTCTGGACCCCGCCCAGTTTGGGTTTGTAAAAGGCAGATCATATTTCCTAAACCTGATTGACTTCTTTGAAGTGGTCACCAAAGCTGTAGATGAGGGTAAGGTGGTTCACTGACAAAACCCACACTAAGAAAGTAGCAGACTCCAAATCTGACTGCAGACCAGTGACAAGTGGAGTACCACAGGGTTCAGTCCTGGGCCCTCTCCTGTTTGGTATCTACTTTTCTGAAGTACAGGCTAACACAGAAGGTCTTTGGATAACAAAATTCGCAGGCGACTGCAAACTAGGAGCCATAATTGAAACCCTAATGATGTGGATATCCTACAAAAAGGCCTCACTGAGAGATGCCTGGTTTCAAAGCCATGGCCTCAAGCTCAATGCCAAAAAGTGCATTGTCATCCCCTTTGGTAAAAAACTCTGTACCCATGAGCTACCACATAGGTGGTATTCTATTTAATACCGAAAGTATGATAAGAGACCTTGGGACACAGGTGGACAGTAGTCTCTCCTTTGATAATCAAATCGTAACAGTAGTCAGGAAATCCTTCTACATGGCAGACCTCATCACAAAAGGTTTCTCATCCAGGAAAAAAGAGGTCATTGTTCCCCTCTACTCGTCACTCATTAGACCCATTATAGAGTACAACACCCCTTTTGGTATGTACCTTATAAGACATCTACAACAACTGGAAAGGCTGCAGAAATACCTCACAAAGAGGATTACCAGCCTCAAACAGATGTCCTACGCATACCGTCTTAAAAAACTCCAGCTTTCCTCTGTCGCATATCACTTACTCAGAGGTGATCTCTGCCTAACATACAAAGCTATGTCTAACTCAGAGTTGTTGGACATGCTCCACTTAAAAAAATCCCAATCCCTCCGAGCTAGAGGCTCTAGGGACCTAAACCTTGTCACCACAATAAACAGAACATGCTGGAGGGATAGATTCCTGTCTCAGAGACTTCCCATACTCTGAAACAAACTACCTATCTATATCAAACAAAGCTCCTCATTAGCACTCTTCAAGAAAAATCTTGATGATTGGATGGGAAATAGGAAATTCACCCTGGGGATCACCTCTGTGGTTCTGCTCGACAGGGGCACAGGAAAATAATTTTCTTGGGTTACAAATGCCAGGGTACCTTTTTGGCTAAGCTTGTATCTACCTATGAATCTATATAGGGCATTTAGAGACTACTGCCTCTGGGAATGTTTGGGATTATCAAAACGTGCTAGAAAATCATCCGACAACCTATGTAGAAGATTATATAGGAATGAGAAGTGTACTAACTGGTTCTCCTTCAGAGTAGCTGATGAATGGAACAGACTACCAAATTACATTAAAGCAAGTACTAGTTTAGATACTTTAAGAACAACCTGGACACTTATTATGAGAACAAGTGTTTTGGTATATTGGCAAGCTAGAAGGGCATTAATGCCTGTGCTTGAAATATTTGTATTTATGTATGTACTGGAAACACCCACCATCCAACCCAATACTATATTCATGGGTGACTTTAATTACCCCACTCTTAACTGGGAATCATATAAGACACCAAACATGCAGCCAAATATTCCTGGATTTTATAAATATAAAACTCCCTGGACCACATTGTCAATATACTGACCAGAGGCTCAAACATACAGGATCTGGTCTTCACTAATATGGGAGAGCACTGCATACCTCCTAGTGTAATGTCCTCTCTGGTAAGGTCAGACCACAGAAAGAGTGGGGTAATTAAAGTCACCCATATGTTACCAGATGGGTAGCAAACTGGCTCACTGATAGAACCCACCTGATCAAAATAGGGGAAGCCACCTCAAGCAGTAGAACCATAATGAGCGGCATACCCCAGGGATCAGTCTTGGGGCCTCTGTTATTCGAGATATACTTCTCTGAGATGCAGGCCAAAACCAGTGGACTATGGCTGACTAAGTTTGCAGATGACTGCAAGCTGGGTGCAGTCATCAATTCACCAAGTGATGTGGACGTCCTCCAAGGGGGTCTCACCCAAACAAATGACTGGTGCCAGAAACATGGTCTCAAGCTGAATGCCAAAAAATGCATCATCATCCCCTTTGGGGAGAGTGACATCCCCACATATTATCACATTAATTACAAAGTCCTAAGTACACAATCAGTAATGAGGGTTTTGGGCACACAGGTTAATAGCAACCTGACATTTGACCACCATGTTGCTTATGTTATACAAAAAGCTTTCTACATGGCCCACCTCATAAGTAAGGGTATCTCATCCAGGGACAAAGAGGTCATAACATCCTTGTATCCTTCCCTTATAAGGCCAATTATTGAGTACAATGCCCCCTTCAGCAAGTACCTCGCAAAGGACATGTAGCAGCTGGAGATACCACAGAGGTTCCTCACCAGGATAATCCACGGCCTCAAACATCTACCCTACACAAATAGGCTAAAAGCCCTTTCCCTCTACTCAGTTCCATACAGACTCCTCAGGGATGACATCTATTTGGCATATAAGGCACTCTCAGACCCCGCCTTGATGGGACTGCTGCATATCCGCAAGTCAAGCTTCACTCAAACAACCCATATGCGTGACCTCAACCTGGTCTGCGATATCAATAGGAGTTGTTGGAGGGACAGATTTGTGTCCCAGAGACTCCCACATCTGTGGAATAGACTCCCTCTCCATGTCGAGAAGAGTACCTCATTATCCCTTTTTAAGTGCAACCTGGATAATTGGACGAGAAACAGAAAATACACCCCTGGGATTTCACCTGTGTCCCTGCTGGACAGGGACTTTGGGTGCTGACTTGTCTAAACATGGGCTAAACCCTTGGCTAGGCCTATAAGGGCCTCAGGGCCAATAGCCTAGAAACCTCCTATGAACCCATGATCCAGTATGACTTTCTCTACTCATATCACACAGCCAAAATCTGGAACAGTCTCCCTCATACTACCAGATCTACAACTAACACTGTTCACTTTAAAAAAATACTCAAAAGCTATTTCTGCAATAACTGGATATGCCCATGCTCAAGACCTGACTAAATACTATCACTTCCACATACTGCCCAAACTCACTGGCCACGCACACTACTGCTTATTACCTTCTCATCTGATTTTCTCATACTTAGTATTTCTTCATACTGCCAAACTTACTGCTCTGTGCTCCTACAGCTTAACAACTTATTCATGCAACCTTTCCTTCACCTTTTCTGATACTTCACTAACTAAAATGCTGACTACTCCTTCCTCTGCTTTCCTGCTACTCTAGTTAAGTCACCCTCTATCACTATCCCACTCCTGTATGCTTACCTGTATGACGTAACCTGATTTCACACATCAAACATGTTAGGATCACTGAAAATGTTTCTGTGACATGTAGCAAAACAATCTACCAATTTATTTCAGGTTTTTACCTACTTATCAAGTATTAAGGCTTTTATTATTTGTAGCTATTTAAGATATGATTTCTTCAGTATTAATTAAGCTATGCAAGTTAGGATCTATTCTATCTAATAGCTTTCATAGCTGTGTAATTGCACCAAATGATTGTGCAATTTTGTCTTATTACTGTGGAGATTTTCTCCCCGGGTATCCCCTGAAAATGGGTTCATGCCCAATTGGACTTTCCTGGTAATCAAATGTCAAATAAACAAAATAAATAAATAAATTATTCTTCAGAAAAAAAATGTGCTGCCATTTTGACTATTTTATATAACTTTGATACTCATTCTATACAACCCTAGAGTTAACATTCAGACCATCATTTAGCATTGTTAATTCTGTTTAAAAATGTGTGATATTTATCATAAATAGTAATATCTTCAATACCACAAATTCCAATGTCAGCAAATGAAATTTTTCATGGCAAAAGGTCTTCTTTGTGTCTTTTTACTAGAATACTTTTTGTTGAAATTGGCTTTGTGGCTCTGTCTCTGTATGGTTCTGTCACTCTCTTGCAAGAGAGCGGAAAAACTACATTTTTTCCACTGTCTCCCTAAGCCAATTTCAATGAAAAGTATTCTAATAATGAGAGATAAACAATATTTTACTCTTTAAAATATGCACACAGACAGTCTCACATAGACCTATCGCATCAGCAAACCAAACACATAAACACACAAAAACATACTCGGAGGCTCTAAATAAAAATCTGCCTAAGCAGCAGAGACCTTCAAAGCATACATCCAAGCAACCCCTACCACGAAACAATACCCATGTAGCACATAGCTCACAAAGTCAGTGTGCTACACAGTCACAGCCCTTAAGGCTAAACAACACACCTAATACACTTGTAATAGGTGACTCTATTGTCAGACACACTGACGTCCCACTCACCAGGCTGAACAAGGAGAAGGTCACTGTAAGCTGCCTGTCGGGTGCCAGGATCTGCCACATAACACAAGCACTCAGGTCACTCCAAAGCAAGTACAAATATGACTCCATCATTGTCCATGCTGGTGTGAATGACCTGAGATGTACCTCCCTGGACTACATGAAAAAAGACATAGAGGAGCTCTTTGGTCATGTAGCCCAGGCCAGTATGACCCTGACCTTGAGTAGCATCTTACCCTCACCAAGAATGATGCCACAGTATAAAGACAAAATGATCAATTTTAACAACTGGCTAAAGTATTGGTGTCATTCAAAGGGGATCCAGTGTCTGTCAGCCTGGGATGACATGCTCGACAAGCCACGTTGCTTCGTTAGGGACGGCTTGCACCTGTCACTCCTGGGTTTTTCAATACTGGCAAAGGCTCTTGCCTCCCCCATAGTGCCTTTTTTAGGCAAGGTTCAAAAGACAAACCCACCTCCATAGACAAAACAAAGAAAAAAAAACTAAGGGTAATGCTTCTCAACGCCAGAAGTCTAAACCTCAAGATGCACACACTCGAGACTCTCCTCAGTATGGAGAATATCGATATCTGTGCAGTAACAGCAACCTGGTTCAAGGCTCCCGACAGCACTCCAGCACTAACAGGTTATACTTCATACCATGCTTTCCAGCCCCAAAACTCGGACCGAACCACAAAAGGAGGGGGAGTATCCATGTGCAACTAACAGTGGGCAAAACTGCCTTTCAGTTTGTAGCCTGCTACAGACCACCCTCCCAAACACAGGAACCTCAATCGGCTTTCCTGAGAACACTGGAGAATATGAAGGTCTCTCCATACACCATTATATTCGGTGACTTCAACTACCTAAACATTGATTGGGAAAACTACTCAAGCCCAAACACCCTCGCCCAACGGTTCCTAGAATTTATAAACTCAAATGCTATGGAACAACTGGTCACCACTCCCACAAAAGTGGAAAACATATTGGATCTGGTCATCACCAACATGGGGTCTCTATGTTCCACACCAGAGGTATACCCCTCATTGGTAAGATCAGACCATAAACTAATCTCACTGGACATCCATATTCCGTCCCCACCCCCAGTAAAGGAAACCATGGTGAAGAACTTCTCAAAAGCAAACTTCACACTTCTCAAAACCGAGGTGGAATCCTTCAAAGCCCCCGGGCCAGTGGAAAATACGGCCCAAAATGCAGAATCCTTTACAAAAGCATTCTATGGACACGTACAGGAATGCATGGAGTATGCTATCCCAAATAAAACCAAGACTCACTCCTCCAAAGGCAGGAGACCTGTCTGGTGGACCCCGGCCATAAATAAGCTACACAACAGAAGGAGAAAGCTACTACATGATAGAGCAAAATCCCAAAAAGGGAAGGCATCTCTGATCAGTACTAGCAAGAAACTACGATCCCTCATAAAATCATCTAAGGCCAGCTTCGAAAGAAAAATTGCACAAGACACTAAAGATAATCACAAGGCCTTCTTTAGTTATGTCAGAAACCTGGGAGGCAACTCCCAGATATGCTTTGAGTTAGTACAAAATGACAAAAAATACACTGAACCCACAGACATTGCCAACATCCTGGCAAAAAGGCTCAGTGCAAACTTCTCCCCCCCTTCCCCCCCAAAACAGCAAATGTCTATCCCAACAGAGTGTAGCCTTCCTGAAATCACAGATGCACAGGTGAGAGCTGCCCTCTCCAAAGCAAAAAACACAGCATCAATGGGACCAGACAGTATCCCGGGCTGTGTCTTACACGAGCTCCAAGAAGAACTAAACCCTCATATAAAGTCACTGTTCAATCTCGGCCTTACTACAGGATATGTACCCAAGGAATGGTGTACAGCAACAGTGGTCCCACTCCACAAAGGTGGTGCCACAACAGACCCCGGAAACTATTGCCTATAAGCCTGACTAGCCTGGTCTGCAAAGCTATGGAGCGTATCATCATGGAAATCATAAACAAAGACATTGGGAACCTCCAGACACTGGATCCTACCCAATTTGGCTTTGTTAAGGGCAAATCTTGCCTCTTGAACCTGGTCGACTTCTTTGAAACAGTTACCAAAGCCATAGATGAAGGGAAGGTAGTCCACACAACTTACCTGGGCCTCGCAAAAGCCTTTGACACAATACCCCACTCGGGCATCATAAATAAGCTCACCAGCTTAAATATCAACCCCTATGTCACAAGATGGGTTGCAAACTGGCTCAGGGATAGAACCCACATGGTCAGAATAGCAGGTGCCATGTCAGACTCTAAACCAGTTACAAGTGGCGTCCAACAAGGCTCAGTCCTGGGACCTCTCTTGTTCAGTATATATTTCTCCGAGGTACAGGCTAACACGGGTGGACTATGGCTGACCAGTTTTGCAGATGACTGCAAACTGGGTGCCATAATCGACTCTTCGGCTGACACAAGCATCCTCCAAAAGGGTCTCACTGAGATGGATAACTGGTGCCAGAGCCATGGCCTAAAGCTAAATGCCAAAAAGTGCATAGTCATCCCCTTTGGGAAAAACAAAGTGCCCACAAATTACCACATAGGTGGTAATCCGTTAAGTACAGAAGAAGTAATTAGGAACTTGGGGACCCAAGTAGATAGCAATCTCTCCTTTGACAATCACGTTGCCAAAGTGGTTAGAAAGACCTTCTATATAGCCCACCTTATCATGAAAGGGTTCACATCTAGATCAAGAGAGGTCATTGTGCCCCTCTACTCATCACTTATCAGGCCCATAATTGAATACAATGCCCCATTTGGGATGTACCTTGCCCGACACCTGCAGCAACTGGAAAGACCCCAAAAGTACCTCACCAAGAGGATCAAGGGGCTCAAACAGATGCCCTATGCAGTTTGGCTAAAGAAACTCCAGCTCTACTCAGTTGCGTACCGCCTACTCAGAGGCGATCTGTGTCTGATGTATAAAGCCATGTCCAATCCAGAATTAATGGACATGCTTCACCTCAGGAAATCTAAATCCCTTAGAGCTACATGCTCCAGGGACTTGAACCTCAGCACAGAAATAAATAGGACATGCTGGAGGGACAGATTCATATCCCAGCGGCTCCCCTCACTCTGGAACAAAATCCCAATCCATGTTAGGCAGAGCACCTCACTGACCCTCTTCAAGAGAAATCTTGATGAGTGGATGGGAGCTCGTAAGTTTACCCCTGGGATCTCTTCTGTGTCCCTGCTTGACAGAGGTACAGTAAATTAACCTTAAAAGGGCTACCTTCTGTGACCTACTATACAGAGGCACAGTCAACTAATCTAAAAGGGAGGCAAAAGCCAAACACACTCTGGCTAGGCTTATAAATGCCCTGGGGCAAATAGCCTAGTATCAGCCTATGAACCTATGAACCTATGAACAAATACACACACACACACACACACACACACACACACACACGCGCACACACACACATATCAGATCCATTCACAAGGTGCCAGAAGTAGCAAGAATCAGTAAAACGAACCTCAACTGCTTTTCTGAAATCAGTCTGTCTGCGTTTCATTTGCAAGGTTTTCACTCTTCTTATTCCTTATTTTTTACTCAATAAAAAACATTCATCTTTTAAAAAAAAAAAATGTTATTACATTTTTATTAAATGAATAGACTCAAGTTGTAACAGTTCTAGAAAGGCTGCAGGACACATTAAGCAGTTGATCCTTAGCACTAAAGTCATATTTTTTTCATATTCATTATCATATAATTTTGTCTAATGTGAATACCAAATATGTGATGTGCATTGATGATATACTTAGCAAATCATACTGTCTCAGTTTAAGATATTTACTTATGGCTCCTAGCAAGCCAGTCATTTTGTATTGGTAGCAGGTTTCCTTACAGAACTATAGGTGTGTCTCTCAAACAATGCACTTCCTCCTACCAAAACATTCTTACTTCTGATTGCTAAGTCATCGGTGATACAAAAATACATGATTTTGATAGATTTGATTCCATATGTTGTTCTTCTTCATGCTTTTTTGCTTCACTTGCGCAGTATCTTGGACATTTTATTTTCACCCTCTTATTCTTTTATTACTAATCCCTTAGTTGTGTTCTGTAAATGAATCTTTAGTTCCAATTCTGCATGCCTCTTCAGTTCCATAATTTTGTGACTGCAGCTCTGTTTTTTATTACTGATCTGTTTTTAGCTGTTTACTAGATTCACTGTGGTCTACCATTTGGTAAAAGACTGTCATGCAAACTGCACAGACAACTTCCTCAACTACAAGAAAAGCTTCTGATAACAGAGAATAGTGTTCTTATGATGAATACCAAAACCTTTTTTCCCACCACTGAACTGTTTAGTTTCACCATGCAAATAAAACGCTCATGAGTTATGTATTTTTCATTAAAATGTTTTTGTTAAATGATATTTTAAATCAGCAACATAATAGTGATGCTGTAAACAGATATACATAGTGTAGAAAAAAAAAAACAGTTAAGTCCTTGCATTATTAATCATAAACCTGAAAATATAAACCAAAAGCTTAGATAAACAATTCTGGAGTGAAGAGATAAATTAAACTACTTTCATTCTGTTTGAGACTTCCTGCTGTATTAAGATATTAACAATATAATTTGTTTACTCTGATTTGCAAACATACATTTGTAAGCATTTATTAGTCATATTATTAGGTTCTAATCTAAAATTGACTAGAAATATTAATTAGTTAATTTATTATGCTGCTGCTTTGATTATAGCTTGATTTATAATGAGTAAGAAAATGCTAAAGTAACATTTTGAATTTGTTTTATACAACGATTCTTGGGTTAAACAAGAGTAAGAATATTTACTTCTTTACATTTTTGTGAGCCTAGCTGCTTACTGAAACTTTGGCCTGTGAATTTATGGCTTCAGATATTTCCTGTCATGGATACTCCTCTTTCCAAAGAGTTGTCATGTTCAATCTTAATGTACCTGAATGGCTAACGGTCCCTTTGCTTCAGCATAACCCATCAAATTTCATTCATGTATATCACTATAGATACTTTGAGCAATGTGGCATTGATCCATAGGCCTCAGCCAGCCTGCCCTGTGGCAGTACCTCATGCACAGATCCTTAGCTGCAGTCATCATCATCATCATCATTAATACCTGGAAGATTTTTTTCCTTCCTTTATATTTCCTAGTCACATGGCTGCTGTAGCCGAGGTACAACCCATGTCTGTTTGCATATACCCCTACTTCATGCACTTGCAATTGCAATCTATGAAGTATTTTGAAAGTGACAACTATACTAAAAATGTTAACAGGTATTTAGCACAAACAAATAGGGTATATCCCGCTTACATACCAAGTCTGAAAGAAGTGTCATGGCATCAGTGGTCACATCTTTGGCCTCTTCTGGAAAAAATATAGCTAGCCATTGTCTGCTCAGTTTAACTCACTGCTTAGATTGAATGATTCATAATGCCAGTTGCTGGACTAATTTTCTAATAGTGCAAGTGTGTACTCTCCTGTTTGTGCTGCATATCATCCCATCCCAAAATAATTGTAAGTCAAATGCATGTGGACAGAAATGGCAAATAAGTAAACAGCCCTGAATGTACTTATTTGTGTGTGTGTGTGTGTGTGTGTGTGTGTGTGTGTGTGTGTGTGTGTGTGTGTGTGTGTGTGTGTGTGTGCGTATTGGCTGGGAAGTCCAGCTGAACAGAATTCAGCTACATTGAGTGAATCCATGGAAGAAAACTTCAGGCATGTAAGATTTAGTAAATAAAAGACCACACACTTGGATATGAGTATATTATATACACAAAATGTAAAAGAGGTATCATTATAACATGAAAAACAAAGGCAAATGTAAGTATACAACAGGTGATACATGTTTTAAATATTGCCACAGTGTCAACTGTATTTTGATTTTCTGTGTATCATTTTGATGTATTAACTAAAGAGAAAAACATCAACATAATGTATATATATATATACACACACACACAGATATATATATATATATATATATATATATATATATATATATATATATATATATATATATATGTGTATAGACACATGCACACATATATTGTACATATGTATAGGTTCCTGGGTTCATAGGTGAATGCTAGTCTGATTGCCCTTGTGGACTATTTTAAGCCTAGCCAGTTATCCATTTAGTTAAAATTATCCATACTAAGATCCAGGGTTTATATTTGTATATTTACCCTTGGGCAGTGGTTAGCTCTGGGTGAGATATTGATTATTTCAAAGAAATGCCATCAAGTATTTATAGGTATCATATTATAGAAGAGCATTTAGGTGCTGACTCTATCCGTAAGTATTACAGGTGTCAGTCCAGGGGTAAAGTTACTCATTCCAATCCATAAATCCAGGTTATGGTTGAATAAGGACAGGGATGAATTTTTATTTTATTTTTTTACAAGGAGGGGTACTCTGTTCTTGAGTAGTGGTAACCTCTAAGAAATGTACCTGTCTCTCCAACCCATTTTGTTTAAGTTGCAGAAGAGGTTCAGATGTCTGGAATGAGGATTTCTGATCCCATTTAACTTGCAGATGCGCATTAGGTGCATTAGTATTGGTATTATAAACCAGACACAGGTCTCAGTCAACAGTCTGTAGGATACCAAATGCAGTGACAGTGCTTTGAGGTGGTCCATGTTGGACTTTTTAGGCCTTGTATACTTTATGTGACGAACCTTTGCTTGAGTCATTGCATATACATGGCCAGATACGTGTCAAAGGAGACATTATACTCAGTGACTGGACTGATGAGAACAGAGAAAAGGGGGACAAGCATATCACCGGACCTGGAAGCTATTCAGTTGTTTATACGTTGTGCAATATAAAGGACTTTCTAACCACCATGGACACATGCAGGTTGAATGTTAGATTACTTTCCACATATGTTCCCAAAGCCTAAACTACAGAGTCGACTCATATGGGCATATTGCCAGTGTGGTAATTTCCTGTGGTGGTGGGTTTCACAAAGGATACAGTAATGCACATTTTTGGCATTTAGCTTTAGCTTACAGCTCTGGAGCCATTTATTTGTTTGGAACA
Source organism: Protopterus annectens (assembly GCF_019279795.1). Taxonomy (NCBI): domain Eukaryota; kingdom Metazoa; phylum Chordata; order Ceratodontiformes; family Protopteridae; genus Protopterus; species Protopterus annectens. Next base: position 1,086,957,215 of record NC_056727.1, on the reverse strand, counting down.
AGTGTTCCTTCAGATTGGCTGAGTAATTTGGGGATTCAATGGCTGCTGGTAACTTGCAGTAATCTGCAGACATTATCACCAAGAGAATCGTGGTGTTTCCTTTATTTCAGAGAAGTAGATACCCAACAGGAGAGGTCCCTGTAGTGAGCACTGTGAGAATCCACTGGTGACTGGTCTTTTTTGTAAGTAGCTTCCCCTGTCTTGACCTCTTGAGTCATATCTGTGAGCCGGTAGGCAATCAAGCAGTTGACATGCGGGTTTATTCTCAAATAGGTAAGCTTCTCCACTATGCCTGAGTGCAGTATTGTGTCAGCAGCTTTGGCCAAATCTAGGTAGGTGGGATGCACCATATTGCCTTCCTCCATTGCTTTGGTGACATGTTTGAACAAGTCTACTAGGCTGAGTAAGGGAGCCTTGTATTTTACAAAGCCATACTATATAAAATGATATACTGAATACAAATACAATTTTAATCCATCAGCATTTATAACTAATAGTTAATATATCAAAAGTAAACTTAATGTTGCATTTGGTAAATGTATTCAGAAAATGCAAACATACAAAGCATTCCATCTGTTAGTACATCGGGGTTAAAAGGCATAAACAATATAACAGATACCAATTATAAATATGGGACTGTTGGTTACTAGAGAAGTAGAGAAGTAATGCACTTGAAGCAGAAGAACCATGGGTTAATATATTTAATATTCATTATTTCTCAATAAAAGGGCAGGTAGTATAATGATGATAATAGTAATAGTAATAGTAATAATAATAATAATAATAATAATAATAATAACAATAAGATGAATATGAGGTGGAGATGAGAGAGGAATTAAAAAAGAATATGTTAGAAGAGTATGTGAAAGGTTAAGGGCTGGGTTAGGAGTTACAAAGGCTTCTGATAATGGCCATAGAAGAGATGGTGAAAGAGATATGAACAGAATTACTATAGAAGAATGGACAGGCTGTGAGAATGAGTGAGGGGAGACTGGAAAGATTGGAAATGGAGTTGAAGCTCAGTGGAACTTGCTGACTATGTTGAATATTTATTTGGACAGAACCTCCTGTAGGATAAGGGAGAAGATTACTTTATTGTTTGAATTGGTTAGTGCTATAAGAGTGTTGCATGACACTCATCTTTAACCTATTCGATTACACTCCTTACTACTGTGGATACATTGTTTTCAAAGTTCAGTGCGTTATTAACCTGAGAACCCAGATCACGTACCAGTGGGTCTGCACTTGGGGGGGGGGGGTGCTGTCTATAATATATATTAGCAGGGAAGTCAGATTTCGCAAAGGGAATAATACTGCTTTTTTATATTTAGCTTTAATCTGTGGCTTTGCCACCAGTCATTTGTCTGCGGTAACCCTGTCTGCAGTATATTAACATCAATGGGGACTCAACGATTGCTCCCAATTTGCAATAGTCAGCAAACTGGGTCTGCCAGAGGCCGTCCAAGTTTGCCTGGACATCTGAGAAATAAATTCTGAAAGGTAAGAGGCCCAGCACAGAACCCTGTGGTACGCCACTGATGAATGGTCTTTTGCTAGAGGTGAAGTCACCCACTTTGATAGTATGTGTCCTGTCAGTGAGCCATTTGGCTATCCATTTAGCAGTGTAGGTGTTAATTCCCAACTCGAAGAATTTCTCAAAAATACCTGAGTGGGGGATTGTGTAAAATGCCTTGGTTAGGTCAAGAAAGATGGCATTCACTATCTTTCCCTCGTCCAGGGCCTTGGTAACTTTCTCAAAGGAGTCAACCATGTTTAACAGGCATGATCTAGCTTTAACGAATATGAACTGGGTTTTGTTCAGAGTTTGGAGATTACCTGTGTCCTTTTCTATAACCTTGCAGATGAGGCTAGTCAAGCTTATGACCCTATAATTTCTAGGGTCGATTGATGGTCCCCTTTTGTACAGAGGGATTGCTGTTGCTGTCTTCCATTCCACTGGAACATAGCCAGTTTGCAGGCTATGGTTAAACAAAGATCCAAGTGGATCTGCTAGGTCATGTTTTACGTTGTTTAAAAGGCAACCTGGGATGTTGTGTGGTCCCACTGATGCTGTGTTGTTGGCTTGGAGAGCACTGAGATGACCTGCCCTCTTGAGATAATAGGCTGAGCAATGGTTGCAGGAAGGAACAGGGAGAGAAATTTACTCCAAATCTGTCAGCTAGCAGGTTGGCTGTTACCTCTGGTTGAGTATGGGTGGTACCTTCTACAATTACTTCAGCACATAGCTGGGTATACCGTTTTACATTTTGGATGTAGTTAAAGAATGCGTTGTGACTATCCTTAGCTAGGGAGGCTAATTATGCATCATAATTAGTTTTGGAAGACTTGACAAGATCTCTAATTTGTTTGTTTAAGATGGAGAGGGATTTCTTCCTCTTCTGAGACAATTCCCTCTTGTTCTTAGGCATTAGTTTCTTGCTTTTGTTGTATACCCTGTTTATAGTATGGGTCAGCTGGGGTGGCTTGCGTTTTTTTGGCAAGACCTGGTTTTAATCGGGTTAGGTACAGCCAATTCTATACAGCTACTTAAGTGGTTATACAGGGAATTGGCGTACATCTCTGCATTGGAATCCATGTTATCTGCTTTCGAGGAAGGCTTTGAAACTTCTTATATGATCACTTAGTAGGAGGTAATTTGCCTTAGAAAACTGATAATCATTTTTGAGCTTGATGGGGTATCTGGTCTTATAATTATATCCAAAAAGACTGATTTATGATCTGATCTTACCAGGGAGGACATCGCATCGGGGGGTAGAGTGCTCTCCCATGTTAAGTAATACTATGTCCAGTACATTTGATCCTCGTGTGAGTGTGCTGACTAGCTGTTCCAGAGCATTTGCATTGACAAAATCCAAGAACCTCTGAGAACCTCTGAGTTAGCATGTTTGTGGTTGTGTATATTTCCCATTTGATGGTAGGATAATTTAAATCCCCCATGAGTAAGGTCTTGGGCTGTATGGAAAGTGACTCCAGTAAGTCCAGCTATATGGTATGCTTTTCCTGTTTCATGGTGAGGGACATGTACCTAGCTATGATGTGGCAGATGGCTTTGCCTATAGTTAATTGGACACGGAGTAGCTCAACAGAGTCATAATGTTTAGCCAGTCTTAGGGTGTACTTATCCTTAATGAAGATGGATATACCACCTCCTTTAATTCTATCATGCTCAGTTTGTGGTCTGAATGTATGGAAGGCATTGTAGCCCTGCATGGCCAGGGTGCTTTCCATGCCTTTGAACCACATCCACAGATGTCACCATCTTCCAAAGTGAGAACTGCTTCCCGGGAATGCAGTTTCTTGTTTAGACTCTTAGCATTAAGCAGCAATATGAGTTTATCTAGGGAGGAATTTGTTATGTTGAGAGGTTGGTTATTTTGACACTTCCTAAGAAAGGCACAATAGGAATGGCTAATGTCTATGCCAGTATTTGAAAGCCTAGAGGAGAGAAGTGCAGACCATCTCTGGCAAAACAGCATGGCCTGCCAACCATGTCTTCCCAAGCTGACAGATATTGGCTCCCCTTGGACTGACACCAGAAGCTAAGGCAATTGTTAAATTCAATCACTTTTGTTTGTATTGTGGCAACATCCTTGGAGAAGGTGGAATGCTGCTTAAGGCTAGGATTATACCTGCCTATGACAAATAATCTGAGAACTCATCCATGTGGTACTTCATATTGTCCAGCGAGGTACATCTGAGGTCATTTTCCCCCACATGGACTGTGATGGAATCATACCAGTACTTGTAGTTGAGTGACTTTAGTGGTAAAGTGACTTAACAGATCCTGGTACCTGACAGGCTATTAACAGTAACCTGCTTCTTATCCAGCCTGATGAAGGGAACACTTGTGTTTCTCATAATGTAATCGCCTATGACCCATACATTAGGTTTTGTGGTTCATAGGTTCATAGGTGTGCACTAGGCTAATGGCCCTGGAACCTTTACAAGCCTAACCCATAGGATTACCCGGACATCATGCCACACAACCTTAGTTCTTAGTGCCTGTGACAAGTAAAGCCACTGGAGTGATCCCCAGAGTGAATTTCCTATTTCCCATCAACTCATCAAGATTTTTCTTGAATAGGGCCAGTGAGATGCTCTGCTTGACATGTATGGGAAGTCTATTCCATAACATGGGCAGTGTCTGGGTTATGAATTTGTCCCTCCAGCATGTTCTGTTGATTTTGGTAATAAGGATGAGGTCTCTGGAGCATGTGGTGTGGAGGGATTGGGATTTCTTTATATGTAGTATTTCTAACAGAGCTGGCTCAGACATGGCTTTGTAAGTCAAGCAGAGATCGCCTCTAAGTAGGCAATATGAGACAGAGAATAGTTGGCGTTTTTTGAGTCTGTCCATATAGGACAAGTGTTTAAGGCCTAGGATCCTCTTTGTGAAGTACTTTTGTAGCCTCTTCAGTTTTTGCAGGTGTCTAGTGAGGTACATGCCAAATGAGGCATTGTACTTGATGACTGGCCTAATGAGGAAGAGTAGAGAGAGGCAATGACCTCTTTCTTCCTGGATGCAAAACCCTTAGGAATTAGATGTGCCACATAGAAGGACTTTCTGACCACAGTGGCAATGTGGAGGTCAAAAGAGAGGTTGCTGTCAACCTGTGCTCCCAGATCTCTTATAACACCTTCTGTGTTCAATGGACAACCATCAATGTGGTAATTCAAGGGAACTGGGTTTTTCCCAATTGGGATGACAGCACATTTTTTTGGCATTTAGCTTAAGGCCATGATTCTGACACCAGTTGTTGGTCTCAGTGAGGCCTTTCTGTAGGATGTCAACATTACATGGGGAGTTAATAATAGCTCCCAAGTTGCAATCGTCTGCGAACTTTGTCAGCCAGAGTCCCTTTGTGTTGGCCTGGACTTCAGAGAAGTAGATACCAAACAGGAGAGATCCCAGGACTGAACCCTATGGGACTCCACTTGGGAATGGTCAGCAGTCTTACTTGGAGTCAGCTACTTTCACACTGTGGTTTCTATCTGTGAGCCAGTTTGCAACCCACCTAGTGATATAGGAGTTGAGGCCCAGCTTAATGAGGTTTTCTATGATTCCTGAGTGGGGATGGTATCAAAAGCCTTGGCCAAATTAAGGTAGGCTTGTCTTCATCCACAGCTCTGGTGACTGACTCAAAGAAGTTGACCAAGTTGAGCAGGCATGATCTACCCATCACAAAACCAAACTGTCTAGGATCCAGAGTTTGGAGATTCCCTATATCCTTGTTTATTAGGTCCATGATGATGCGTTCCGTAGCCTTGCATATCAGACTCATTAGACTAATGGGGAGATAGTTCCCAGGGTCTGTAGTCATTCCTCCTTTGTGGAGAGGGATGATTGTAGCAGTGCACCATTCGACAGGAACAAAGCCTGAGGTGAGGCTGTGATTGAACAGGGCACACAGGTGAGGTGCCAGTTCACTCTGTAGTTCATGTAGAACACAGTCAGGGATATCGTCAGGTCCTATAGAAGCTGTATTCTTGGCCTTGAACAGTGCTGTTTTAACCTGTGCAGCAGTAATACTGGCTGCCTGGCAATCTACTGTTATTGTGATTGGTCCTTTGTGGGGGGAGAGAACTGAAAAGTTGGCACTGAATCTGTCGGCCAGTATATTGGCAATATCTGTTGGCTCTGTATAAGACCATTGTGCAGTAGCTCAGAGTAAATCTGGGTATTGCCGTGGAGATTCTTTTCATAACTATAGAAGGCCTTGTGGTTGTCTTTACTATCTGCTGCAATTTTGTTTTCATAGCTAGCTTTAGAGGATTTGATGAGGGATCTCAATCTTTTGTTGAGGCTGATAAGGGAGTTTTTCCAGTCTTGGGACTTCACCTTATTCTGTATCAGTTTCCTCCTTCTGTTGTAGAGTTTGTTTATGGAAGGGGACCACCAGATTGGCTTCCTTTTTTTTTTGAGGAAAGCATCTTGGTTCTATTGGGTATGGCGAGATCCATGCATTTGTGTATGTGTTCGTACAGTGGATTGGTGTATGATTTGGAGGTTGTGCAACTATTCCCCATTTGCATGGGTGCCGTGAAGTTAGCCACGTCTGTTTTTCAGAGCCCAAAGTTAGCTTTGGAGAAGGTTTTCATGGTGGTTACCTTTGAGGGGGGGTTGGGGGTGGGAGGAATGTGGATTTCTAAGATGATTAGTTTGTGGTTAGATCTAACCAGGGAGGAGTTGACTATTAGTGTAGAGCAATGGTCATCCATGTTAGTAATGAACAGGTCAGGAATGTTGCTACCTCTAGTAGGGGTAAGAATGAGCTGGTCCAGGGCATTGGAATGAATGAATTCCAGGAAGCATTGGGCAGGTGTATTGGTACATGAGTAGTTTTTCCAGTTAATGGATGGGTAGTTGAAGTCACCCAGTATGAGAGTGTTATGTTGGACCCTAATATTCTCCAGGGTGCTTAGAAACATGGAGTGTGTGTCTTTGGACATGGTTGGGGACCTATGGCAGGCTATGACCTGAATCGCTGTCTTACCCAATGTTAGCTGCACCTGAACTATCTCAGATGCATTATGTTGGGCTACCAGTCTGGAGGTGTGCGCATCCTTTATGAATGTGGAAACACCACCGCCTTATGGGCTTATTTGTTGAGACACTGGTGTGTGTGTGTGTGTGTGTGTGTGTGTGTGTGTGTGTGTGTGTGTGTGTGTGTGTGTGTGTGTGTGTGTGTGTTATTATGTATTGTGGGGGGTTTTTTGTATTGTTATGTGTGTAAGTTTTCCATCTAGGATGCTTCTGATCTTTTGGTTAGTTACTAATGAGTACTTCTGCATATGTGGGTTTATATGTCATGTCCTTATTTTGTGTGAGAAGTGTGTATATGTGTGTGTGCGTGTGTGTGTGTGTGTGTGTGTGTGTGTGTGTGTGTGTGTGTGTGTGTGTGTGTGTGTGTGTATGTGTGTGTGTGTCTGTGTGTGTCTGTGTGTGTGTGTGTGTGTGTGTGTGTGTGTGTGTGTGTGTGTGTGTGTGTGTGTGTGTGTGTGTGTGTGTGCATGTGCTGACAATCTGTTTTGTATTCAGTTTGTCCTTATGTGAGAGTCTTGCTTCCAGTTTTATAGTGTAACTACATCTCTTACATAAAGTATTTGTTTCAGGAGAAAGTGGTTGTCGGTATACATGAGACAATTGCTACATTGCCTGAGGATGCCCACGTCTATCAGGCTGGCCAGAGAGATGATGAGAAACTTCCCATTCAGTGATAACTGACTCTTACTGTATGTTTTATTAGGGAAGAGCATGGCACCAGGGAAATACTGCCAGTCCAGATATCTGGAATTTTGTAAATAATCATCTGTCATTTGTGAATAGTAATATGATTCATATGCTTGTCTTACAAATGTAAGAGAACTGTATGTTATGTACTGAGCTTCAAGCATATAACCACTGGAAAAGAACACAAATGTATATAGACTATATACTTGTGAAAATGTATGTTTTAATAGTAGAAGCTGGAACCTAAACAGTTTACTTGCAAGGCTTCAAGAAAATAGATTGGAATAAGAATGTTTTATGATTGTGTTTATCTGTCAGTTTCACTGAAGGAGACAGGATGTCTAGAGCTAGAAGTTTCTTTCTAGTATCTTGAAACAGAAATAATTAATATGTTTAAAATGTAAAGTGTTTTTACTTTTCTATGACTTCCTAGCAGCTGCACAACTGACAGATATGTATTTTTCACAGAGAAATGCTAAACTTTGTTAAGTCTCTGTTAGGTGACAAAGAGTGATGTCATCTGAGCTAACCCAGCAGTAATTTTGATTATTAATTTAAGAACTCTCTCAATGAAAGAGTGTACATTTTGTATCTTGTCTTTTATCTAGGAACAGCCACTTATCATCAGCACTACATTTGCCTTGCTCTGTAAGTAGGTTATTTAGGGCATCATATCTTTTAGATATAGATAGGATTATAGTAAAGATTAGTTTAGATGTTTTCTGTATTTATATGAGACTGTCCTGCAATTTTTTAAAATATTTCCTGTGATTCTGAACTCTGCAGTTACTGTGTTGTTTGAGTATTGTCTTGTTCTTTTATTATTTATTATTAAATATATTTAAACTTTTTAATTGTGGATGGTTTGTTTAGAGATATTTAAGCTCTTGGAGTACTTGCATGTGTATTTGCTGACACTGTACAGGCCACACCAATAGCCTTGCTCTTGGTCACACTTACCATTTGGATTAATAGTAACATTATATAGTAAGATTCAGCACCCTTTGGTAAGGGTCTTAATAGTAGTTGACAAGTAAGGGTGGCTGGTGGCAGCTGTTACTACCTTATAGTCCGGGTAGAAGGGGCATAGCTAGTAAACCTGTGCCAGCCTTAACCAGATGTGTGTGTGTGTGTGTGTGTGTGTGTGTGTGTGTGTGTGTGTGTGTGTGTGTGTGTGTGTGTGTGTGTGTGATTTTGCATATCAATTAAATCTCAAAGTGTGTGTGTGTGTGTGTGTGTGTGTGTGTGTGTGTGTGTGTGTGTGTGTGTGTGTGTGTCAGCTACTTGGGCAAGGACACAAAGCACTGGTTGGACAGAGAGGGTGCTGGAGGTCTTAGTTTGTCCACCCGGCTGAGATCTTAACCCTATAGCTGTGCCAATGGGGAGGCTTATGGGGGATCTGGAGAAAGAGGGAGAAACCAGCCCCAGACTGACTGTGATTTCTGTGTGCTGTTAAGGGAAATTGTACTTTACTTTGTGTGCACTTGTCATCCTCCCAATGTGTACATCCCACACTGGTACTAGTGGTGAGGATTGAGACTCCTTGATTACTGGGCCAGTGCAGGGGCATCACATATTAATTGTTTGGCAGTGGTGGGATATCCACATCACATATTAATTGGTTGACTGTGGTGAGATAGCCACATCACATATTAATTGGCTTGTAGTGCTGTGGATATTGAATTCCTGTAGCATGTGTATAGTGGTCACTGAAAGTGTTTGTACTCTCAATCAGCCATGCAGTTAACATTCATTGTTCATATCACAATTGTTTTACTTTTTTGTTAGCTTAGTTAGTTAGTGAGAGAAGGCAAGCATGTCAGCAAAGGAGTATGGCAAGCTGACAAGGATCCCAGTTGGCTGAAATGTGAAAGGCTTAAGGACTGGTTCATGCCAACCTGACTAAACTGACATGATTGCAGCTTTAGTCACAGCTGTATCACAGAATAGCAACTAGGAGGATAATTAGACTGGCTGTAGAGATGTACAACTCTCAGAAGATGGACAGCTCATCTTTTCCACAGAGGACTTAAAAATCTGTCTGCAGTAAAAGAGGTTGGAGGCCAAGTGTGTAGAAATAGAAGCAACAGATAGACTGAGATATCTGAAGGCTGAGGAAAATGAGAAACGGCAACATCTGAAGGCTGAGGAGAATGAGAGGCAAAGGCAACATGAAAAGGAGATGCTGACTCTTTGCCAGAGTCATGGAGGTAATGGGGAAGGGAGTAACTGAACCCCAGAAGCAACAAAGGTTAGTAAATATTTTCCAGAATTTACAGAGGGGGGAACATTTTTATAGTTTCATTCATATGTTTCAGAGGGTATGTAAACAGTATAATGTTGACCAAGGGCTCTGGGTACAGTTCCTGACCCCCTTACTCCATGGTAAAGCTGTAACTGTTATCTCCAAATTGTCTGATACTGATTGTTTAAATTATAATGTTGTAAAAAACTGTTTGCTAGATAGTTTTCAGTTAACACCTGAAGTTTATAGAAAAAAAATTTGTAAGGATAGATGCAAGGTAGATGAAAGTGAGTGTGAATATGTTGCTGAACTAAGCACTTATTTTCATAAGTGGGTGAGTGAATCTCAGGTCACCAGTTCTGAAGTGCTGGCAGATGTTTTGTGAGGGAACAAGTCCTTAGCACTTTGCCTGAGGACATGAGAATCTGTTTAGCTGATAAACAATGCACTACTGAAGATGAGATGGGGAAGAAGGGAGACCTATACCTAGCAAGCAGGGCATCACTGCACAGGAAAAGGACACCCAGTGTTGCTCACGGGTCTAAGGGAACCCAGGGTGGGCAGCCCAGACTGCCCCAACAGAGTCCGCCAGTAGCAGGGGAAGCCACTAGTCCAGGTACACATCCAGGACTAAGGGTAAAATGTTTTAAATGCAACCAGTGGGATCATGTAGCATATAGATGTCCATGGAGACAAGGTGGGGAACAAAAGGTGGAAGAGCCAGTAAGTGGGAATGACAAAATGCCAACAGTAGGTTGTGTTGAGACAACAAGGGTACCAAACAACTACAAGAGGATATATCCTATCTTAGTGAATGAGAAAGAGGCCATGGCTAAGAGAGAGACGCAGCCTCTGACCTAACCATTGTGAAGCCTGCAATGATGATAGAGGTGCACTACTTGCTTGGGCAGTCTACTCCAGTCAGAGCTATAGGAGGGGCTGCATTCCAAATAGCTTTGGCTGGGGTTCACCTTGACTGGGAGGGTGGAAAAGGAAGCAAGCAAGTAGGTGTGTTTGAGGATATCCCTGCAGATGTCCTGATAGGGAATGATTTTGATAATGCCATACGCTGTGTACATGCAGTTACATGCAGTCAGGCTTGGAGACAAGCATGTGGGTCTGGTAGCTTGGGGGAGATAGACAGACCGCATACTTGCAGCCAGGACTGGTGAGGTGGTTGCTTCAGGGAGGAAGCTGCCATGTAGTACTGAGACTGAAGGTGAGCCACAGCTGCTTGTGGCTACAGATGCTCCCATGGACAGAGTGACTGCAGGGTCAGGAGTGAGTAGTAGTACCAAGGCTGACAGTGAGGCACTGCCATCAGAGGATACCAGACTTCTTGTGGAAGGTGAGCTGGGAAGGCTTACAAAGAGAGAGGTGAGACAGGCTCAGCTCTTAGACCCTACATTACAAGGCCTGAGAGAGGTAGCTAGTGAGGTACCTGATTCTCAAGAGAAGGGGAATATCTACACTGGGACAAAGGGTTACTGTATAGAGAGTGGAGCCCAGAGGGAGGGCTAGAGGGTGAGAGAATAAGCAGTTGGTAGTGCCCAGAGCCTACCATCTGCCACTTCTAGCGATAGTCCATAATATTTCCTTTGCAGGTCATATAGGCATAAAACGTACAAAGAGACATATTATGCAGAACTTCTACTGGCCTGGGATTTCCAGAGATGTAACAGCATACTGCAGGACCTGTGAGCAGTGCCAAAAGGTAGGCAAGTTAGGAGACAAGGTGAAAACTCCTTTGATGCCTTTGTCTGTGATTGGGGAGCATTTCAGATGGGAGCTATGGTATTATGGGGCCTCTGAGTAGCCCAAGTTCCACAGGGAAATATTAATTCCTAGCGGTAGTAGATTATTCTATCAGATACACTGAAGTGGTGGCTCTGTTCTCCGTTGAGGCAGAAAAGGTGGCAAATGCTTTGTTAGAAATTTTCAGCAGGGTAGATTTTCCAAAAGAAATACTGACTGACAGATGTTCCATTTTCAGGCTTGTCTGTGGAAGTATTATGGGTTGAAGCACCTAGACACCACCCCATACCATCCCCAGACTAATGGTCTTGTTGAGAGGTTAAACTCTACACTCAAGATGATGGTACAGGCATTTGTAGACCAGTTTAAGAGGGACTGGGACAAATACTTGCCCCATCTGTTGTTTGCTTACATAAATGTTCCCCAGGCATCCACAGGTTTTTCACCCTTTGATTTGTTGTATGGGCATAGGGTAAGGGGACCTCTTGATTTGATTTGAGATGAGTGGGAGGGTGAGTAAGGTATCTGTTGTGGCATATGCCCTAAACCTCAGAACAAGGCTCGGGGAACTCATGGGCTTTGCCCAGGAGAACCTGGCCGAAGCCCAACAGCAGAAAAAGGTCTGGTATGACAGGAATGCTCGAGCTAGAGAGTATGCTCTAGGGCAGCAGGTAATGGCTCTCATTCCTGTCAGACACAACAAGCTGCAAGCAGCTTAGTAGGGACCCAACAAGGTGGTAAGGAAGGTCATTGATGTTAACTACATGGTAGAACTGCTAGGCAGGAGTCAGGGGCACAAATTGTACCATGTTAACATGATGAAACCTTATCAAAATAGGAAGGCCTTGTGCTGAGTATTTATAGTGGATTGCAGGAGGAATCTGAGGGGGATCTATGGCTACAGGGAGCCAGCCAGGAAAATCCAAAAGTACTATGGTGGAGCTTAGGGTTGCAGGCATATGATGGGAGAGTGCAGCATGGTACTGGGGTCAACAATGTCAAGGCAGCTGGAATCTCAAGTCAGGGAATGGGGTAAGGTATTGCCAGATAGGCTCAACCCTCTCAAGCAACATTTCTCAAGGGTCACTTGAAAAACTAGCTTGAGTTTTGGGGGATGAGAGAAACATGACACCAGGAAAAAATTCCAGCTATCTGGAATTTTGTAAATAATTATATGTCACTTGAAAATATTAATATGATTTATATAGAAATGTGATACTGCCTGCCCAGCTATCTGGAATTGTGTAAATAATCATATGTCATTTGTGAATAGTAATATGATTCATATGCTTGTCTTACAAATGTAAGAAAACTATATGTTATGTACTGACCTTCAAGAATGTAACCACAGTGTGCCCTACTGGAAAAGAAAAGAAAAGTATATAAACTATATACCTGTGCAAATGTAGGTTTTCATAGTAGAAGCTGGAACCTGCAGAGTTAACTTGCAAGGCTTCAAGAAAATGGGTTGGAATCAGAATGTTTTACAATTTTGTTTATCTCTCAGTTTCACTGAAGGAGACAGGATATCTAGAGCTAGAAGTTTATTTCTATTGTCTTGAAACAGCAATAATTACTGGGTTTAAAATGTAAAGTGTCTTATTGCTCTGTGACTTCATAGCAGCTGCACATCTGAGAGATATGTATTTTTCACAGAGAAATGTTAAACTTTGTTAAGTCTCAGTTAGTCTGGGAACTGAAGGCAGGTGACAAAGAGTAATATCATCTGAGCTAACCCAGCAGTAATATTGACTATTAATTTAAGAACTCTCTCAGAGAAAGAGTGTCCATTTTGTATCTTGTCTTGGATCTAGAAACATCCACTCATCATCAGCACTGCATTTGGCTTGCTCTGTAAGTAAGTTATTTAGGGCATAGTATATTTTACATATAAATAGGATTATAGTAAATATTAGTTTAAATGTTTTCTGTATTTATTTGAGACTGTCCTGCAATGTTGTTTTAAAATATTTTCTGTGATTCTAAATTCTGTAATTACTGTGTTGTTTGAGTATTGTCTTGTCCTTTTATTATTTATTATTAAATATATTTAAACCTTTTAATTGCAGATGGTTTGTTTAGAGATATTAAGCCGATAGAGTAATTGCATATGTACTTGGTGACACTGTATAGGCCACCCCAATAGCCTTGCTCTTGGTCACACTTACCATTTAGATTAATAGTAACATTACACAGTAAGATTGGGCACCCTTTGTTAAGGGCCTTAATAGTAGCTGATAAGTAAGGGTGGCTGGAGGCAGCTGGTACTACCTTATAGCCTGGGTAGAAGGAGGCATAGCCAGTAAACCTGTGCCAGTCTTTCCCAGGTGTGTGTGTGTGTGTGTGTGTGTGTGTGTGTGTGTGTGTGTGTGTGTGTTTGCATATCAATCAAATCTCAAAGTGTGTGTCAGCTACTTGGGCAGGGACATGAAGCACTTGTTGAACAGAGAGGATGTTGGAGGTCTTAGCTTGTCCACTCAGCTGAGATCTTAACCCTATAGCTGTGCCAGTGGGGAGTCTTATTGGGGATCTGGAGAAAGAAGGAAAAACCAGCCCCAGACTGACTGTAATCTCTGTGTGCTCTTAAGGTAAATTGTACTTTACTGGGTGTGTAATTGTCATCCTAAAAAAGAAAATAATCTCTTCACACCGTCAAGCCAAATAAAATTTATTAAAAAATGACAAAGCTTTCAGATATAAAAAACATCCTTCCTCAGTGTCTTACACAAAAGAAAAGTTAAAACCAACATTTATACTAATAGCACATGACACAGCCATTACTTGATTAAGGTGAACACCCAGTTCTTAAAGATACAGAAACAGTGATAAGAGGGATAAGAAGTATATACATATCTTCCTCTCATTTTTTTCTAATTTTCCTTTGTTTATTTTTTAGAATAGGTTTTAGTGTAACTTGTTTATTTAAGCCCAGGTCTTTATCCACTTCAAGCCTCACTATCCATTCATATTCTTTCATGTCCACATTATTAACATGGTCTCCACGTCTAATACCTGGGTATACAATAGATATGACCCTGAAGTCAAATTTATGAGCAGCACCCATTGCAGAAATGTGGCAAGCCAGTGAGTTAGTAGGTATATTCCTACGAATCTCCGGTCTATGCTCAATAATTCTATCCCTCAGTTGCCTGACTGATTTGCTCACATAAAATCATGAACATTTCTTACATGTGGCAAGATATATAATACCAGTGGTATTACATGCTGCTGTACAGTGAAAAATGAATCTCCTGCCACTCATAGGATATATAAATTCTGGGCACTGATTAATACTCGTACAACATAAACAATTGTGACATTGAAAAGTGCCTTTTTTCTTAAACTCAATTCCTTGTGTATTATTCAAAGAAAAATCTTTGTAACATAAAAGTTGTTTCAAATTATTACAAGTACGATAGGTAAACATAGGTTGGCCTGGGAGCCATTTCTCATGACCGGGTATAGATTTCAGGACAAACCAATTTTTTTATAACATTCTCAATTGTTCTGCTCATTCTATTGTATGTTATTAGATATCTAAGGGGTTGTCCATTACCAGGACTCATAGTGTCAGTATTGGAATCCTCTTTAACAGAAAAGTAGGGTCTGGCTACGGAGTCCCTTAGTGTCAGGGCATCCCTCCTAGCTGTCTCCATTTCTATCATATTATATTCCTTCTCCAAAAAACTTACAGTCATTTCCTGCATCTGAGCATTACATATCTTCAGCTCTGTACTAAGTCGACTGGCTCTTAAGTACTGACTTTTTAAGATACTCTTGAAGGTTCTCCTTGCATGCATACTTTTTTTTATGGAGATATTTGTTTACTTGGACATCCTTCTTATAGACACTAGTTTGTAAACCATGATCTGTAAGCATCAACTGTATATCCAAGAAACTTAGGGATTTGTCAGAGAACTTCAACTCAAATTTAAGAAATTCAACAGTCTCATTCAAGTATGTATAAAAGTTTTGCAGATCCAACATAGTACCCTGCCAAACTAGGAAAATGTCATCCACAAAATGCTTATAGAATGAAACATTCCTAGCATGGGGGTTAATTACACCATATATAAAGTTTTCTTCCCATCTGCTCAGAGTCAAGTTAGCATAGGTATTTGTTACGGCAGTGCCCTTAGCAGTACCCGAAACTTGATGGTAAATTTGCTTATTGAAAACTGCTATAGGCACTGCCATAGCAAATACCTACGCTAACTTGACTTTGTCATTTTTTAATAAATTTTACTTGGCTTGATGGTGTGGAGAGATTATTTTCTTTTTTGCTGTTGCTTCAGTGTTTCTCTCTCCACCTTATCGCTTGTTCCAGACTTTTACTGTAATTGTCATCCTCCCAATGTGTACATCCCTCACTGGTACTAGTGGTGAGGACTGAAGAGCCCTGATTTCTGGACCAGTGCAGGGGCATCACAAAGAGAATGGGTTAATCTGACAGAACTGTGCTGATAGTGCCAAGACTACAAGAGGAATCTATACTTTGTGTAGGGTAAAGGTGGTCAATAAGGCAACGCTGCTCAGTGCGAAACTGAGTTTTTCCTATAGCAGCAAAAAAGCTTAGAATGGTTCCACTTTAAACTGTTTACAGAAAAACTGAGCTTCTAAGCTTTTGTATCTATACAAAGGCACTGCTAACTGCCTCTGTGCGAAGAGCAGCACCACATAAAAATGAGGCTTAATTACGAGCAAAGAGAAACAAGATTTAAGCTAACTACCAATCAGGAAAGCACACAGTATGCCTTCCACCAGTAATCCCCAACTCAGATAGGTTAGATCAGGGCACTTCAACCACAAGGATGCAGAAAAGCACAGATACAGCAGTGTACTTTTAATAGCTTACTGTATAAAAACCACTAAGTTTTACAGAATTTATACAGGCACTAAAATAAGATAAGCTGATTAATAAGCCCTCCAGCCAATAACACTACATGCAGAAATCTCAAGTGTTTCCCCAGCCTAAACCGACCAGATTCCATCCAAGTGCACTAGATGAAAAATACCCTGACCTCTTGATGTAAAAACAAGTGCATGTTAGACAATGAATTCCAAGCAAGTAAATCAGTAGAACAGACAAAACATTTGCTTTCTAAATTGGGGTGATTAAAGGGAATCAAAAGACATTTTGAAACAAGATGTTTCCCCAGACATCAGGAATCAATCCTTATTTATGTCGTCAAACAATCGTTCTGCTAAGGGTATGTCAGTTAAGAAATTTTTCATTGAAATAGACAGGTTTGTCTGTGGCTTGATCATGTCCATAATGTCAGTGCTCACATGGAAAGTTCACAAGTTCATGCATGAAAGACTAAGGCAGTTGTTGCTCACTGGTCAGGATAAAACAGATGAACAGTTGTGGGTTCGGTTCAAGCAACTTTATTATATACAAACACATAAGGATTGAGGATTAATAACTTAAATAAAAAACTTAAACTTATAAACAGCTGCATTCATACATATTAACACTCTGGCTGTTCTCTCAAAGTGGCACTGCTGCCTGCACATGCTCTCTATACGCACCTGCCCTCACTTTGAAATGCTTCTTAAAGTTGCAACACGCTCTCTGTCCTAAATCCTCCCTCTTTGAGAAATAAGTCATGCACAGTAATAATGACAGCAATTATTGACATGCAATTGTACAGAAATAATCCTTTGACATGCAATTATACAGAACTAATTTCAAATGAAACAATCATGTCCAGGTTGCTGTGTATTTTACACTAGGTCTGGAAATATGACCTTATCATGTGACATAAAACTAGGACTATGTTTAGAAACAGGGATTTTCTTTAATGAATGTTCATCTTCAGGGACATCTGGGACATCATCAGGAATGGGAATAGGTACTGAGACACATCCTTCAGCACTAATATCATCTGGATTGCTCTGAGATCTAGAGTCTGTACCACTTGTATAATACTCCAGTATCAGTACAGACACTGGAAGAAGATGCCTGAGACTTCTTCTGTATTCTATACCCTCAGATTCCATTAACTAAGATCTTGGCTCAGCACACATACAGTACCTCTCACTTGACCAATTCGATCAAAACCTTTTGCCGTTTGCATCCTCACTATCCCTCCTTCTTTAAGTGGATGAAGAAATCTGCTAATTTTTCATAGCTGAACTTGTGGAATGAACACTTTCTGAATAGTTGGGCTTTGATTGCTCTGGTGCTTTAGCATTAGGCACCAACAAACTGGAACTATTAGGCAAGGTTGCTCTGGTTTGCCTAGACATAAGTGTCTGAGTAAGTGAGCCAAGTAAATTGTCACGGAGTAAATTTCGGAGATTAAGCAAATTCAAGATAACATCAGTATTGTTACTCTTTGACTTCTCTAGTAATTGTTTTGTACTTTGTACTACATACTCAGCTAAGCTGTTTGACTGTACATATTCTGGACTACTTGTAACATGGATAAGGTCCCACTATTTTGCAAATTTCTGAAATAGCTGACTGGTAAACTGGACACTGTTGTAAGAATTAACTTTGTGTGGACTACCATGGACTGAGAAATGATGTATCAACTTAGTAATGACTGGATGTTAGGTTAGGTAGCAAATCAATCTCAAACCAATTCAAATAAGAATCTACCAACACTAAGTAATGTTGACTATTCCACTCAAATATGTCAGTGGCTACTGTTGACCAAGGTAGTTCAGGAATCTGGTTTAGCTGAAGTGGCTCTTTTTGCAAAAGTGGTTTAGTACTATTGTGAACTAAACAAGATAAAAGTACTTTATCAATATCTTTTGACAGAGAAGGCCAAAGTACTAGTCCTCTCACCCTTCTTTTGGTAGCTTCGGAACCTGGGTGGCCACAATGCAACATCTGGATGTACTCATGTTGTAAGGAAGTAAGAATGACAACTTTAGGACCTTTGAAAATGATAGCATATTCCATCAACATCTCATCTCTGTAAGGAACATAAGGCTGCACTTCTTTTGGTACACAAAATTCCATTGATGGCCATCCAACATTGATGAAGTGGTTGAGCTTTTGGAAAATTGGATCAGTCTTTGTATGATCTCTTAGCTCATCAAGTTGTGCAGTAGAAAAACTATGCACTACCATGACATTGAAGTCAAAATTCTCTGTGTCAAGCTTTTCTATGGTATTTCTGGACAATCTGGATAAGGTATCAGCCAGATAAAGAAGTTTGCCTTTCATATAGACCATTTTTAAGTTGCACTTTTGTAATCTGAGCATCATTTTTTGTAGTCTTACTGGAGCTGTATGCACAAGTTTCTTTAAAATAGTGACTAGAGGTTAACAATCAGTCTCAGTCTGGATATCTGGATACCATAAATATAATTATGGAACTTCGAACATGTGAACACAATTGCCAAAGGTTCCTTCTCAATTTCAGCATACTGCATCTCAGTTTGGGTAAAAGTTTTAGATGTGTAGGAAACTGGTCTGCCCTCTTGAAGAATAACTGTACCAAGACCAAACTTTGAAGCATCACAGGAAAGAATTACTGGTTTGTGGATATCATAGTATCTTGATGTAGGTGGACTGGCAATGTTCTGTTTCATGTCATCAAATGCCCTTTGATGTTGTTCTAACCATGACCAGCCAACATTTTTGCATGACAGCTCTCTTAAGGGCACTGATAATTTACTGAAGTCTGGTATAAACTTGCCCAAATAGTTAACCATACCAAAAAAACAGCTGTAAAGCTTTGTATCCCAAGTTAGTAAAATAAGCTGCAAAAATTTCTCCAGGCTTTTGATCTCTTGTGTAAAATAAGTGTCTCTCCAATGTAACATTATCTAAATGTTACACATTTCTCTAAATTTATGTTTCAAGCACTCAGGTCCTCCTTTGATTCAGCTTATACAACAATATGGCAGTTTTCCCCTTCTTCTGCATATACTGCAGGTGCATGCACAAATGAACATTCTCTTTCAATGGCTTCTGACCTGCTAGATTAAGCAAAAAATGCCCTAGTATCTCGATCTTTGTCAGAAAAAGCTGCTTGTATGAAAATATAGTATTCCTACTGAAATAATTGCCAATTCTCT
Source organism: Protopterus annectens (assembly GCF_019279795.1). Taxonomy (NCBI): domain Eukaryota; kingdom Metazoa; phylum Chordata; order Ceratodontiformes; family Protopteridae; genus Protopterus; species Protopterus annectens. The sequence continues at coordinate 1,086,937,923 of NC_056727.1, read as the reverse complement.
GCAATATTATGATTAAGCACAAATGGACTGGGTCTATGAAATGCCTCTGCCATGCTAACACACAGTAATAAAGACCCTTGAAATTATGTATGAACATACACACATATGTGTCAGAAATTCATGCCAGAAACTTGTAACTATGCTCAATGGGACAACAGAGTCTTGAAAATAACTGCACTTTGTAAAATAAGTCTCCATGGCACAAGAACACTTTGAAATCACTGTACCTTGTGAAATAACCATTATCAGTGTAAGAAACACTTTGAAATGACTGCACTTTGCAAATGAATTGTACACAGCACAAGAAACTTCTCGAAATGACTGCACTCTGCAAAATAACTCTGTACAGTGTAATAAACGCTTTGAAATGACTGCACTTTGCGAATGAACTGTACACAGCACAAGACACTTTTCAAGATGACTGTGTTTTGACTGCACTTTGCAAAATAATTGTACTTGCATACAGTAAACTCTTCAAAATAATTGTACTGTAATACTGCACACACTGCACTTTCCATACTCTGAGATACTTTGAACAACTTTAGTTATACTCTGAATAGCCTTAGTCAATGTAAAATAGTAGCACATATCAAAAAACATAGTCATTCACTAAAAAATGTAGCCACTTTGCTTTTTCATGCTCACTTTCTCCTTTTATTGTACTCATTATGCTCATTTGACTTTTAAAATGCTCGCTATACTTTTCTCGTGCTTGTTTTACTTTTAACATGCTCGCTATGCAAATCAGAAATAGTTCTGAATGCATTCATCCAGTCAGGATAAAACAGATGAACAGTTGTGGGTTCAGTTCAAGCAGCTTTATTATATACAAGCACATCAGGATTGAGGCTTAGTAACTTTAACTTAAATAAACGTATAAATAGATAGACAACTGTACTCTTTTTTTTCCAATATACTTTTTATTGCTTTTATTACAGCAATAATACTTCAACATTTCAACAAAAAATGAAATATGACTTTCTACAATAATCTCATAAAAACATAAGGAAAAACTAAAAGTTCACCATTACTGAGGATACTAAGAAAGAAAATTACACACTTTGGTTGTGTTAGGAATTATGTAATATCCCTAATTCTGAGAAGGTAAAGCTATTTTCCACAGTGAAGAAAATAAACTTGTTTTATACCATCTTTTGTGTGTAACACTTGAATTGTATAAGCAAGGTAACAGTACTGTTAAAGGCTTGGTGAAACTTTGAACTATGTACAAGGTACACTACTTACATTGTTGGATGCCATCGGCTTAATGCTATCCTTAAATGAGGTTTGTGTGGTCTACTAAAATTGGTTTTAAATTAGGGATTTTGTTTGCTTGCTAGGATTGTGTCTAGTAGGGATTTCCAATATGTTTGAAAACATGTTCTTTTTTGTGCTTTTGGTAGCTAATTTGTGGGAGTAATATACTTAATAGCTATGTCATTAAAGTTTACCCATGAGATTGTGTTATTGTTTATCCAATTTTTAGTTATATAGAATTTAAGTAGGGCACACAATGTAATTAAAATATGTTTACAAATTCCATTGATTGAACTAGGAATTATGTGTAGAATCGTTTCCCAGGAAAATGTGGTTTTCTCATATCCGATTTTTTTCAAGTTGCTCTCTTAGGGAACACCAGCGCTTGAAGATATTTTTGCAACTCCAAAAAATATGGAGGACATTGACATTTTCTCGGGAGCAAAAGGGACACAGTGATTCTTTTTTATAGCCAAATTTTTTAAGGAAGGCTGGAGTATGGTATGCATTATTATTATTCATTATTTGTGTGTAAATTAGGTTTTTGAAAGGGGTTAGTTTTAAAGTGTTAGTAATAGCTTCATATTTTTGTGCTGTTGTGATAGTTTTATTAATGTCTTCCCAGTATTTTGAGTATAATAATGTAGATTGGTGTTTAATCTCACTTATTAATTTGTAGGACTTTGATTATATTTTGGGTTGTTTCTATATTTTGTATATCTGTTTCATAGTTAGAGTATTTCATCTTAATTAGTGATGTCATTTGTCTAAGAATAGGGTTGTAACTACCTGGTATTTTTAGTTGTGATCTTAAGTTTTCGTTGATGCCTTATGCTGCAAGATATACCATACCGATAGATCTTTAATTAGTTGGAATGATTTGAGATCAATTATTTTGTTGTTTAATTTTATGTTCAGGTTCATGTGTATGGGTTGTAGCAAACTTAGTGAATTCTGTAGATTGATAGATGTAAATAAGGACTGGAAAGCAGTTATTTCATTTTTGATTACTGGATGTAATTTGCTAAAGAGTTTGTGGTTGGGGTTAAGAAAGGGAGTAGCTTTGGGCTTTATATTTAAGGAATGCATTAGATTGGACCATATTTTAACTCATGTTGCGACCAAATCTTTTTGGTTCTATCATATTCTGATATTTGAATTAACTAGTTTGCTTTTATAATAAGATAGTACAAATTGAAATCTGGGAGTCCCAATCCTCCTTTTACTTTTGGTATTGTGAGTTTTTGGTAATATATTCTTGTTGTTTTAGGGTGCCATATGAATTTAGAGAGGGCATTTTCCATTGATGTGAAACATTTTTACGGATTTTTAGACTGATAGAGTTTAATTGGAATAGTATTTTAGGAAGAATATTAATTTTAATGATGGCCGATTTAGACAGGAGGGATAGGTTTATATTTTCCCATCTTGAGATGTCCTGTTTGATTTGTTCCCATGTTTTTTGGAGATTTGATTTGTACATTTCTTTGTAGGTATGTGAAAAGTTTATGCCTAGGTATTTTAGTGTGTAATTGAGGAGTATGTCAACTGAAGGGAAGGAAGATGTGTTATGATTAAGTGGATTTAGAGGAAAGATGGAAGATTTTGGGGGGTTCATGTTGTAGTTTGCTATCTTGGAGAATTGTTCGATTTAGTATATTATTTTGCATGAATCCATTTTAGGGAGTTCAAAATATAAGTTTAGGTCATCAGCAAAAGCTGAGTATATTACAATTGTGTTATAGATATTGGGGAGGTGGTGGTAGGTGTTTTGGGTAATGTGGAGTAGTAGCTGTTCTAAGTATATATTAAACAAGAATAGTGACAAGGGACAGCATTGATGAGGTCCATTTGTTATTTTGATGGGTTGGGAGTACGTCTTGTTGATGCAGAGTGTGGTGGTGGTGGCATTGTTGTAAATCATTTTAATGGCCTTTATAAATGATGGGGGGAAATTTATGTGTGGCATTGTTAAGAAGAGGAAATCCAAGTCTACATTATCAAAAGATTTTGAGGCATCTATTGTAAGTGCGCATCTTGGATACTTATCTTTCGCTAAGAGGGTAATTAAGGTGTCTAATGTGCAAGTGTTGTCACATAATTGTCTTTTTTGCATAAAACCTAGTTGTTCTGGGGAGATAATTTTGTCAAGGGTTTTTTGTAATCTATTTGCCAGTAATGAAGTCAAAATGTTGATGTCAAGGTTGATGAGAGCTATAGGCCTGTAGTTGAGAGGGTTGAGTTTGTCAGTGTTTGGCTTTAGTATTAAAATTGTCTTTGGATTGTTTATATATTTGTCAGAGAACCCATGATTTATGATGTTATTATAAAGTCTTAACAGAGTTGGTGCTAGTATGTGACTAAACGTTTTGTAATATATTGCTGTAAATTTGTCAGGGCCTGGAAATTTATTGATCTTTAGTTTTTTGATTGCTATTTTGATTTCGCTAGTTGATAGGGGACTATCTAATAAGTTATGTTGTTCATCATCAAGACTTGGAAATTTTAAGTTGCTTAAGAAGATCTCTTGTATGTTAGATATATGACATTGTATTGCGTGGTTGTAAATGTTAAATATATCTCAGAAAGAAGTAATTATATCAGATTTATTGTATAAAGTTCTCTCTTTATAATGTATTTCTGGTATATTTTGGAGTTTTTTTTATATTTATCATATTTGCTAGAGCTTTAGAAGGTGTTTGGGCCCATTCAAAGTATTTATAAAGGAGTTTTAGCTCCTTTAGAGTTTATGTAGCTGTATTGAGTATAATTCTTTTTTGATTTCATATAGCTTTCTTTCTAGTTCTTGTGAGTATTGGGATTGGAGTTGTTTGATGTTGCCGTATTGCGTTTCAAGCAAGATAGTTTGTTTTTACTCTTGCTATTTGTATATTGAAGCTTTCTGGATTAAGATTCCTCTTAATACTGTCTTAGTGGCTGCCCGTTGTATATCTAATGGAACTTGGGTTGTGATGTGTCCTATTCTAGTTGAGATATTATTCTTCCTATCTCCTCCGCTATCTCCTTTTGACTTAAAGGTTATTATTAAAGTACCAGTTATAAGGTCCACCGTATTGAGAAGTTTGGCAGGTTGTGTTAATTGTTAATGTGATTCTAGAGTGATCTGAAATTATTCTTGTGTTAATGTCATAGTTTTGACATTGCTTGGAGAGATTGGAGAAGATCAAGAAATAATCTATTCTAGACCAGACTTTATGTGGTGGGGAAAAGAACATGTATTTGTTCATTGATCTGTCATGATCTATAGTTAAATAGGGGTCAACAAGATTAAGATTTTGTATGAGGTCATTTAGGGCAGAAGCAATTTGAGCTTTTTGTTTTTTTGTTTTTGTTAGAGCTGTCTCTTAGTGGCTCACTTAGACAATTCCAGTCACCCCCTATGATGATGGAATGTCTGTGAAAATGCAGGAGTAAGTTATACATTTCATATATAAAGAATTGTTGGTTAGCGCAAGGACCATAAACATTCAAAAAGAGAGTGTTAGTTTTTGGTGTGGATATGTGCTAGTGAAGAGACACCATCTACCATTCATGTCATATTTGCTGTTGGTTGTATTCTCATGGAAGGATTTCTTAACTATAATGGCTATTCCTTTTGAGGCAGAGCTGTCACCTGATGAAATGATTTGTTTAATCCATTTTCTTGAACTTATTTTTAACAACTAATCATTATTTAGATGTGTTTCTTGTAGGAATATAACATTAGATTTGCTTTGGTAAATTAAATGTAAGATTAAATTAAGCTTTCCTTTATCAGATAGACCATTCACATTCCATGTATCGATTATAAACATAAGTATCTTGTGTCTGTTGTAAATTATTAATGTGTGGCATTGGAATATATTTATATTTATTTGTAATTATATGGTAGTACAAAAAGGGGTGATGGCTTTTTGATAAAGTGCATTTGTTTAAGGTGGCATCCAACATTTCATCTCCTACCTTAGTGCCTGCCCACTTATCTCCCTTTCTTTGTGTGTTTGTATACTTTATATTGAGTTTGTTGCATATGTAACATCTAATAAACTTATTTTAGTGCAGGTATAGGGAGATAATTAAAAAAAACATTTGTTTCTTTCCAAGTATCACTAAACATTCCTGACATACACTGCTTGCTCCATGGTGAGGTAATCACACTGGAGCCTGTATTTTAATATATATAAGCTTATGCATAAGTGTAAGCATTTCAAATTTATAGAATGTTGTGGATTTTGAATAGTAGCATGCTTTTCTTTTTGGATTAATGTGCTCATTTTCAGTTGCATAGAATAACTATCCTTTTGTTGCAACAGTCTGGTATACTACCTTTTAATACCCAAGGATATGAGTGTATTATATCTATGACTTAGGTGTTGTCCACATAGTCATATATTGGTACCCTGTAGTTGTCGTTCTCCTTCAGAAAATGTTTGTACATGCATGGAGTGGTAATTATCATTTAAATCTTGCATCCATACTTATGGCCAGATGAAGTGTACTTGTAGTTGGTGTTTACATGTGTTAGTTGCTACCCCAATGCCTAATTTTCCTCTAAGTTTACTTAGGGAATAACCTTGCAAAGTTTCTTCAACCATTGTACTTGATTTTGTTCGGTTCTGATCTGCAGGTAATGTATGCCTAAATACTACACTAAGTTTTTAATCTGTGAGGAGATGTGCTAAGACTTCTGACCTAATTGTTTATACAATTAATATTTAACACATAACACATCAGAGCCAACCAACTTGCCCGTTACTTAAAAGTCTTTGACTTCGTGTTGTATTGCACAGTCCTGTAGTTTATCCTGTTCCATATACTTATCTCATTATACAATTCTTGCTAACATTGCTTGTAACAAAGATGAGTTTATTAAATCTATAAAACAGTACCTATTGTTTGTGGGTCAGTGTTAGCCTTCAGGAGACTTTGGTAGTGACCACAGTTATGATGATTTCTATAGTTATATTATGAGCAGTACGTGGAGTCATTACCCTGCGATATCATCCGGTAAGCCAGTATCCCGTTGTGTAAACACAGCTGTTATTTCTTCGTTTTGAACCTTTTGCGATGTGTTCTACAGACTTTGCTTGTTTACTTTTCATTATTTAGTTATTTGTTACCTTTCATTGCCTTGTCCTTTATTTTGAGAACAGGTTGCATGAATCTGTGAATTTTGGTTGGACTTTGATTCATTTAGTTGTCTTTGCATTTCCCAGTAGTGCTTCGGCGCTCTCGTGTTTTTTAAGGAATTGCCTTTGACCTCTAATCTCCAAAGTGGTTTGATAATATAGTGCTTCCTGTCTTTCGAATGTCGAGATGGCTCTTGGGACCCATGGATAAGGTGAAGTCCTTATATATTTGTTAATTTTTTTTTTTTTTTTGCTGTGCTGTTTATCTTTCCTCAGGCGATTCACCAAAAACTTTTATAAAGACATTTTTTGCTTCCAGCTTGTTTTGTATTTGATGCTTCTTGTCTTTTTAGCTAAAACGAGTTTCCCCGGGTAATGCATTTGGAATCGGATATTCTTTTTTATTAAATACGTGCAGAAGGGTTCTAGCGCTTGACGTTCTTGCTTAATGGGAAGAGGGAGATCTTGTGAGATGTTAATCTTGTGGCCTCTCCATGTTAAGTTCATTTTCTGTTAGGCAGCCATTAAAATCATAGAGGTGTGTGCAGCATTTAGTAGTTTTATGTATATTTGTCTCGGCACAGTTTCTTCCTGGGTTTTTGGAGTGATTTATGTGCTCTTTCGATGGTCATTTCTTTGGCTATACTCTTGTTTTCAACAGTTGCTTCCACAATCTCTCATATTATTGCATTAAGTTGGGTTTGATCAAAAGTTTTAGGCACTCCTCTTATGATTATGTTATTCCTCCGGCTTCTTGCTTCTAGATCTATTAGTTTTAGCTGAAGTTCTTTTATAACATGCTCATTCGTTTTTATTTTAGACTTTAGCATTGATTTCTGTTGTGTTTTCCTCCATCTTCGTTTCATTGAGAGTTAGTCTTGCTGCAATCCGTTCAGTGTTTGTTCCAACCATGTTAAGCTTTTCTAAAAAAAGCAGGAATATCATTTTGTAATGGTTGTAAGGCTGTTTTGATGTCCTCGACTGAGTATGTGTTGTCATTCTTGGATCTTAGAGATACTTTAGTGGGCTCTTGCTGTGCCTTGGCCATTTTTTGTCTCTTACTTGCTGATAATTTTGTTTTAATAGTTTGTATTTCCATTTGTTCTTTACTCTGGTTCTGGGTGTTGGACAGTTTCATTTATTGTTTTCTTTTATTGTATTTTCTTTCATTTCTTGGAAGAGGCCCTGCAACGAGGTTTCTGTCCCGAGTACACTGCTTATCCAGAAAGTACTTTTAAAGTTCTTTATTTTTCAGCTTTATAATATAAATAAATCTTTTCTCTTGCTTATTAGATGATGCAGATTCGAGAGTTATACAGAATTCCTGATTTGTAAGTTCGATGTTGTGACTAGGGAACAAATTTCTTTTGTAGATTTTGGAGCAACACCCTACTGCATGCCTAGTTGTCAGCGACCATCTTAGAAACTGACCAGACTACTGTACTCTTACATGTTAACACTGTTCTCTCAAAATGGCACTGCTGCCTCCACGTGCTCTCTGTTTATACGCACGTGCCTCACTTTGAAATGTTTCTTAAAATTACAGCACACACGCTGTTCTACAGCACTGTAGAAACTTTGAGCTATAAATTACTTCCAGAGAAGGTCAGCTATCATTGAAAGATTTTTATTGTGAAAACATTTATTGATATTCAGATAATATCCTTACTGACCTTAGGTTAACACTCCATTGCACTGTCTGATTGGGTCACCTGTGTATTTCAGGTAACTTTTTAAAATCTAAGAACTCTCACTGCCAAATCTCAAGATAAATATAAGTAAAAGCTTTTTTTTCTTTTTTTTTTTTTTTGGTGGACCTTCTCTATATTGTTTGTAGTTGACAGATATCATCAACTGAGACCTGAAAAAAAAATACATATCCAATAATAGATCATTGTCGTATACCACATACATAAAATTACTCGTTCTTTTGCTTCAATCACCTTAAATATCAGCTCCATCTGTCTCACTGCTTTGGCTTTTATACTTGAGAGAATTGTTCATTAAATGTTAGCCTTCTATTCCTACAATTATACCTAACTCCTTTATACTTTGGACATTTTAGAGTTTGCTTTCTACCCTCTGTTTTGGTATCATGCCTTTCAACTGTCCAGATTTTCACAGAATGTCTATATTATTGTCTTATATTTCTATTCTGTTCCTTATAAAATCTGTAATTTTCTATCAACTCTCTAATGATTGAAGTTACTAAATAATGGCATAAATTTGCATTATAAACTGCATATCCTTCAGAGAATGCATGTTAACACCAGTCCTGTTATTCTAGAAACATTCTAAGTTTATAAGAACAGTATTTAAAATCTGGCCCAATCTTTGGATCTTTGTCCTCCTGCTTTATCCAGATTTTTGGTGTTAAGAGGTTGAGAGGTATGTTTGTTGTCAATTGCATTACCAAAGTTATTACTTTACTTTTCTTACTATTAAAGTTTGGATCTATTTCATATGATCAGTTACTGATCCTCTGTAAATAGATATTTAAATTCAGAACAATATCAACCAAGATTTTAAATGCAGCATCCATCTAGCAATCATCTGCATGCTTTGTCCAGATAAAAAAGTTAAGTAATGTTGAACAGGATGAGAGCCAAAATGGATCTCTATGGCAGTCATGCTGTAACTCTTTCCTGCACAGATGTTTTTTCCTAATATTGAGATGCATTGTTCTCTAGCCTTCTGAAATAGATCTAGCAATTGCATATAATATCAATTAACATAAAGCTGCTTAAGTTTTGATATTATACTTCCATGCAATAATGTGTCAAACATTTTGCATACTTTGATATTTCTAGCTCTTCTACGGTTACTCGGATCTCGGTGCCCTGATACTTTGTTGTACAACTGGGTGAAACAAGTTAATGTTAACAATGCAGGCATAAATCTGTGTCATGTATAATATTGAGGATTATAAGTGGGTCAACAATCCTAACTGGCTTATGTGTTTGAGACATGGACGCCAAGAAATTTGCCCGAGAGGTGAATTTTGGCATTCATGTCAAGAGCACATAATAGAAGGTTAGGATTGGAGACCCGATCATAGTTCTTTTTACTGAATGGAGCTTTATATTCTCCATGTACTACTAGTTACAAGAAAAAAGAAAGAAAAAAGGAAGAGAAGTGTGACAGCTTTCAAAGCTACAAAGCACTTGGTAAGCATTTGTTCGAAAAGCAGTGCAACTCTGTCCCTTATGCTGACACTTACCTTCCATATCTCTAAACTGTCCAGATTTTCACTGAATGTGCAGATTTTAGAATCATGTATTTGGTCTGTTCCTCATAATGTCTGTGGTTTCTGGACAAATTACTGATGACTGAATTTCTAAAATAATGAAAGACATTTGAGTGTCAAGACTTTATATCCTTCAGAAAATGCAGGCAAACATGTATCCTGTTATTCTGGTAACTTTCTAAGTTTATAACAGGAAGTGGGGGCATGTTACTGATGAAGGCCAGGCAGAAACAAATCATTTACTCTGCCACTGTCTTTTGCTAGTCAACACTGGCAGATTTTACTGTCTATCCTGAGACCCGATCTTAACAACTTAAGCATGGGGTGCTTAACATTTATTAAGGATGGATGTCATGCCACTCTAGTGCTTAACTGAGTTGTCTTTTCCAAAAATATGAGCATATTCACCATGCTCCATGCACTATACAAATGTATTCAATACCTGTTACATCCTTTAACTGATTGCAATAAACACATCCCATTTGTTTCCACCTGTCTATATATAGGAAACATGGTTGATTTGATCCAACATCTAGATATCTAGCCCTTCTATAGAAGACCAGTGAACATTAACATAAGAGGATACATTATCTCCACAGTTTTTTAAGCAAGCTGACAGGAAGTTCTTATCCTGGCCCACAGAACAAGAACATGTTTCTTTGTTAGCTCTTTAGTTACATCATCTTCTGATATAGTTGACAGTCTTGGTCAAGATCTAAGTGATCATTTGATATTCTGTCATTGTCTTTTATATTATAAAAGCTAACGATGTAATCATCAGATATACCTGACACTTCTGCTAGGAATGTTATCAATATCCCTTTGACTTCAGTTAGGCTAGGATGTGCATTTTTTAAAGACTTTACATTTTGCAATTATCATTCCTATTTGCCGAAACAAATTTGTAGTTATTCTTTGCAAAATATATCCACTTCTTTAGACATTTTGCTAAGGCATTTTAAATGCCTTTTGCTATATATGGTTGGATTTCTTTTTCATGCCCTATATACCCTTCTTCTTCTGCTTCCCAATCATTCTAGTTTCTATTCCATCATAATGGTTTATTACATACTCTTCCTGATGTTCTTTTTGTATACATTTGATGTACATATTGTTCACTCAAGTGTAGTCAATCCACAGTCTGTTTTGATATCATTTATCTCCTTTTCCATTTCGTTATCACAACTAAGTGCACAGCTGGCTGTAATATATCAGAAAGGCTAGTACGTAGGATTTGTACTTGGAAAACTATTCAGGTAAGGTACAGAGACATAAATGGGGGTGTACGGGACACCAGTCCTCAAACATATATGGTTTCATTTTTTTTTGTATGTATAGATTTTTTGCTTATAGCTTACAGTAGCTGCTTCTACACAGGATCAGGAATGAAGTTTCTTGCAGTTACACACCAAATGGTGCTGTAGGAAGTTACTTTGCTGGAAGTGGTGATGTAGATGATATCTGTGCCAAATACTGGAATCATCGGAACAGCTTGTGTGCTGCATATACACACACTGAAAATAATTATCTCTGCATTACATACAACCTTGCAATTCCTAGAATTATAGATGTCCTTCTATATCACTGTTGTAGTATTCTTCATAGCGGCTATGTCCTGCCAAGGGCAGCCTGACACTCGGCCACTATGAAATAGCCTAAAAAAAAAAAGATCTTGTATGCGCTGTACTTCACATTTATGTTCCCCGCACAGAATGTAGGGCATAAAGGGACATACAGACACAACTACCTAAAACTTCTTTTGCCACTGGTTGGATCTCATCACACAGGACAAGGGGTCTGTCATCCATCCCCACTTGTCCACTTTGCAACTGACATTGTGGGTGATAGGGTTTTGATTCTTCTTAGGCACTTCTTTTATGAGGATGTGCTCAAGGTTTTACAGGAGGCAAGGAAACCCTCAACCAGAAAATCTTGTATGTCCAAATGGAAAAGATTTTTGGTCTAGTGCCATGCTCGTAACCAGGACCTTTTTCAGTGAAGGTACCTCTGTTCTCTCTTACTTGTGTGAGTTGCTCCACTCTAGCTTGACCTGTTCTTCTGTAAAGGCCCATTTGTCAGCCAATGTCTGCTTGTCTGCCCTTGAATCCTCCTTTGACTTCTTGTTTTGAGGTCAAACAATTTCTTAAAAGCGTCCTGCATATTAGGCATCTAAGAAAACATATTCCTCCTCCATGGGACCTTAATTTTGTTTTGGAAAATTTGACTCGGGCTCCTTTTGAGCCTGCAGATTATGCTTCTTTGTAACTTTGTACCTGGAAGACTGTTTTATTGCTGGCTCTTACTTCTGCTCGGAGTGTTTCTGAACTCCAGGCCCTTATGGCCATTCCTACTTTTTGGGTTCGCGGCAGGGTGTCCCTTCATACCAATCCTTCTTTTATGCCCAGGATAGTAAATGAGTTGTCTTTGAATCAGCTGGTACAACTCCCTTCTTTTTTCCCTTCTCCTCAGTCTGGTAGTGAGAGGGTCCTGCACATGTTTGATTTGCACAGACAGCTCAAATACTATCTGGATAAAGCTAGGACTATTCGAAAGTCTAATCAGCTTTTCATTTCCTTTCATCCCAGGTCTTTAGGTTTGGCTGTTACTAAGCAAACCATCTCTTTCTCTATATCAAACGCCATTTCCATTTGTTATTCCTTTCATGGCAAATCTCTTGTCTACTTCTATAAGAGCTCATTCCACTAGGGCTGGTGCCTCTTCTGGTGCCTTCTTCAATGGATCAGACACCATTTCTATTCTTGAAGCTGCTACTTGGTCGTCAGTACATACCTTTGCTAAGTGTCATAAGTTGGATATTGTCTGTAGGGCGAGAACAGGTTTTGCTGAAACCATTTTATGCGGGTTTATTGAAGGCTATTCTCAGCCTTTCACTTCTATTTCTGTTTCTTGAGCTTTTCTACTCTCTGCTCTATGAAGAATACTGAAACAGGGATATAGAAGGACATACTATAGTTGTACAAAATCTTACCATAATAGTAGATGTCCATCTCTTCACTCTTGGCAGTATTCATTCCCTCCCTCCAACCCCTTCTTGTTTGTTCTGCATTTTTTTCCTTCTGATGTGGATGCCTTTGTCCTATAGCAACTGGCCTCTTCTGGGGAAATTCAGTTCTAGGTAGTTGCATCCATACAGCCCTTTTATGCTCTACTTTCTGAGTAGGGATCATAAATGTGATGCACAGCACATACAATATATTTTTTTTAGGCTTTTTCATACTGCCCTGGGTGGGGCATTTCTTTTATGATGAATACTTCAGCAGTGAAGAGAAGGAATCTACTGTTATGGTGTGTGTGATACCGTGCCCTGGCCCAGCAATCAAGAAACCTCAATCCTCACCACTAACACCAGGGAGGTCATCTCCCAGAAAAGAGGAAAGGATAACTAATACACCCAGTAAAGTACAATTTTCCTTAAGTGCACACAGAGATCACAGTCAGTCTGGGGCTGGTTGCTCCCTTGCTCATCAGGTCCCCAGTAAGACTTCCCACTGGCATAGCTATAGGGTCCAGGTCTCAGGCTAGCTGGGCAAGCTAAAACCTCCAGTACCCTCTCTGTCCAACCAGTGCTTCGTGTCCCTGCCAAGTAGCTGACACACCACACACACACACACACACACACACACACACACACACACACACACACACACACACACACACACACACACACACACACACATGCGCGCGCGCGCACACACACACACTTTGAGATAAGTATTTATACAACTTCACAGACAATCTTGGGAAAGGCTCACACAGATTCTCCAGCTGTGCCTCTTTACCCAGGCCATATGGTAGTAATCCCTGCCACCACCCAGCTAATAATATCAGCTACTAAAAGGCCATTAAAAGGGTGTCCAATTATTACTGTGCAATATTATTATCCAATGGTAATGTGACTATTCAGTCTAGGCTTATTGGAAGGGCTTTGACAGTAAACTCTATAAATATATAATGTACTCTAAAGCATAATTTATCTCTACATAAACCAGCCACAGGTAGACTGTTTTAAAAAATATTTAATAATAAATAATTAAAACACAAGACAAAACTACTACACTACAGAGATATCTAAGAGTTCAGAGATCACACAGAAACTTAAAATAATACAGTAGGACAGGTCTGATTTCAAAGAAAAATACCTAATTAATCTTTACTAGCCTTAACTATTCTTACAAGAAATCACAGTGCTAGAAACTTACATGTGAGCTTAGGCAGAGTGCTGAGTTAGATATCCAAGATCAAAATGCTCCCAGTATCTTGTGAATAATAGTATTTAAACATTACTAACAAACATGTCTCTAAGGCCCTCCCAAATTACATTATTTTTGACACTTAGGTTTTCCCAGGAAAACAAACTGCATTATTTAGCAATCCAACACCTGCTCAGAAACTTACAACAATATAAAACATTTCACATGTATATTCTAATAGAACCCAGAGCAGTAAAGCACCATCCACATGTAAATTCTGGTCATAAACTTTAGCCTTAAAACAATGGGCATGAAACCATCATCCAGACGCACTAGAGCTGAATTCTAACATGAAAGGGTCACAACATTCTTCACTGGGCCAGTAGAGTGCAATGTTGTCACATATTTTGCAGTTCCACATTTTACCGTATTCTTTTACACTCAAGAAACATGCCTGTATTTTACATTTATTTATAAATGCCAGAATTATATATCAAATACTATTTGACTACTCTCCCCAATCATCACAGTATGCTTTTACATAACTGTACTTTCTTCTTGTTGACAAGCATTGGTGAGTAAGGATCAGGAAGATCTTTTATTGCTACATGCATGCATTCATTAGATGGCACCCGGCACCTCAGGTAGGTGTGCAGTGTTACAGAAGCTACAAATAGTGGTTACAGTCTCCTCTGCTGTCCTAGAGAACCAGCTATGCTCTCCTCACACGCAGAAAAATAATGTCAAGAAACGTTTTAAATAATGGTGATCCAGATGCCTGTAAATATATCTAATTGTCCACTTGGGATTATTGAAAGGTCCCAGTAGTTAAGATAATAAATGTTATGCATACTTTACTCTCCACAGGCCTCCACAGGGATAGGAACACCATGCATTCCCATAGATTCTACAGGCAGGTGATATATGTCTACCAAATTCCATATCATGTTACTATCTACATAGAAGTCAGTTTTCTCCAGTCAGTTATGTTATGGTACATTTTTCACTGCCTAAACATGTGTTGTTCCCACAATCTTCCAAAATATGAAGCAGTGCAAGGGTGAACCTCTGCAAGAATAAATAGTTGCTGCTGAGTACTGGCTTCTGTCACTGTTAACATTTTGTTGATAACCATACCTAAAATTTCCAGTTTGCTGTGTCTTTCCAGACTCACACAGCAAGACGCATAAGATGCCTCTCATGTTACTATGAATCACAACACCCTTTTGCTGCCTCTATTTGCATATCATCATTTGGGTGAATGACTTCATTTACATTTTCTAATACACTCATTTACACACACTGCAAAACTTGTAGTACAGGTTGGTATGTTTCTGTGTAACTTGTGTCTTTGAATCACCCACACCCTGCATGTTGTCAATAACCATGCAACTTGTTGTGTACTATGTAATTTACCTATGAATTCCATCACATTACATAAAAATCACTAGAGACACCACATTCTTTCATTTTTACACTAACCATCAAACTACATTAAAACAGTCTACAAAGTGGAATTCACAAAATCATGTTAAGGTTCTTTTACAATTATTGCTTATTTAAGTATCTTTAGTAAAGCATTTTAAATAACCTTTTTTCCATAACTGTTTGTAGCTCTAAATAGATTATTATTTTTGTGACTTCCCCACTCTGGGACTGTAATCAAGGGGCCTGAATCCTCACCACTGACAATGGCGAAGGGCGTTCACTTGGAATACAAATGGATACACTCATTATTTCCAGATGCAGACCTCTCTGCATCAAGCACAATTTCCCTTAACAACACACAGGGAACACACTCAGCCCAGGATCTGGGTTTCTATCTCTGTCTCTCCCCAGGTCCCCAGTAAGGCTCCCCACTGGCAGAGCTGCAGGGTTAAGTGCTCAGCCAAGTGCCCAAGCCAAGTCCTCCACCACTCTCTCTGTGAAACCAGTGCTTCATATCCCTACTCTGATTAGTTCACACACACACACACACACACACACACACACACACACACACACACACACACCTGGGAAAAGCTGGCACAGGTTTACTAGCTATGTCCTCTTCTGCCCAAACTATAAGGTAGTTATCACTGCCACCAGGCAGTACAAAGCCAGTTACCTAAGTATCTTGCAAAGGTACTCAATTATACTGAGTGAAATTAATATTAAAACAAATGGCAATGTTGACCAAACAGCAAGGCTTTCAGGAATGGCCAGAGTTATCACCAGATAAATATATGCAAATACCCTCAAAACTTAAATATTTTTCTAAAACGACGAGCCACAATGAGATATTTAAGTATATTTAATAATAAATAGTACGGAACATGAAAATACTAAACATCCATTTACAGTAAACACCAGAGTTTCAATCACAGGCAATATTAAACATAACACAGCTGGAAAGATTAACACAGTTACAGAAAGATAATACTTAACTAGTCTCACTATATTTTTGTAACTGATTTAGAGAATTACTATCCCTAGTCACTTACTAGCCCAAGCAAGATGAAATGGGTGAGTGGCCCTTGTTGTCAGATCCAAGATAGAATACCGAATACTGAGAGCAATCACTTACTTACAGAATGACATCACACACATCTGGTCATCTCATTCCGTTTCACGTACTAACTTCCATCAGTAGAAACTGCCAGTGTTTAGCACCTATGTGCTACAATATACATTAGACCTTTAGCTAAGTTTTAATAACGGAGAACTGCACAAACAGACTCAAAAGGCATGTTTATTTCATCATGGTTTGGCATTTTCTACATTGTAACACCACTCTGGGACTATTTACAGGTTTTTAAATATTTTTAAATGTAATTTCTGAGTCTGACCACTTAGGGTCTGGTATCTTGAAGTAATTCTGATGGTTTAGCCTGCCTCTAGGTATCCCAAAATGCAGTGCTCATCTGTAAAAAGTTACATCATGCAGGCTTCTTTCTTCCTAAAGCTCCAGTCACTGCATTGATTTTACATGTATACACTGCTGTCTTTCAGTCAGTTTTAAGTAACATTTCATGCTGTTCAATGACTACTTAAAACATAAACAGTGCAAATGCCACAGAACAGACTTTCAAAGTGCTTTTTACTGCTTCTTTTTAGATGGCTAAAATGCATTTTTGTGAAGCCTGAATTATACTACTTTGACTCATCTCCCATCCCCTTCCCACCTAACTTCCCTAGCTGTCAAACTGCTAAGGGAAATTTGAGCTGTTACCTGCTGTGATTGACAGCTCATAGCAAGAGACTTGACTCACATACTGTTTCCTTGTTCTAGCCTTTACTTTCTGTATCGGCAGAGGAAGAACCAGGAAGCTGTGACATAACAGCATGAGTGAGTTTTTAGAACAGTCACGGTGATGTCAGTTTGGGGAGGCAACTGGCCAGAAATCTACCTGTATTCAGTGGCCTTGATAACATCAATGAATTGGAGGCTGCAGCAAGGGTGGGATAAAGGTTTTTTGAAAGTGAAACCACCACAGTACAATAAGGTACTGTTCTAGTGGAGAGAAAGAGTCAATTTAAAATATTTTAAATGCTGTGTTGTTTATTCATAGCAGGGACAATAACAATAAATAGGGAGAAAAAGGACAGAGAAGTTGAGCATTTCATAACAGAATTCTATTTTTGTCCTTTAAAGCATCTGAAAGCCATAAAACAATACAACCATTCCTCACTTCCTACAGGAGCTACAAACTATTCCTAACACAGATGCTGTGTATCTGACTCCATTCAAAACTGTAGGATAACATTATTATGGCGTAACTCATAAAGTAATTTAATTTCAGATATATTTTAAAGTTGTTTGGACTGAGATTAAGCTCTTCTCTTCCAGTCAGGGGTGGCCCGTGCTACTGGACTGCCAGACTGCAGCCCCCCAGCTGTAAAATTAAAGAAAATAAAAGATAAAAAAATTAAAAATTTGTGGACTTTCGCGCATGCACACTAGTCCGGACTGCTGCTGAGACAGTCTGGAGCATGCGCAGACTGTTTCAGCAGCAGTCCGGACTGGGAAACATGTAAGAGCAGAGATCCCAGAAGTCTATGTGGTTGTTACTGCATAGACTGTCACAGGGAACTCATCGGACTCGGACTGCAACGTCGGCAGTCTAAAGTCTCATCAGGGTAAGATCTCGCGTGGTGGATGTGCTCCAACGGGCAGAGGTTTGCAGCTATGGATTTATGTGGATGTGCTCCAACAGGCGGAGGTTTGCAGCTATGGATTTATGGCACAGAGGGATGGGATCTACATCGCTCCAGGTAAGACAGCTATGGATGATCACTCAAGGTGTGTGTGTGTGTGTGTGTGTGTCTAAATGCCCCAGTTGCTATATACTGGTGGCTATATGTGTGAAAATGCCCCAGTTGCTATATACTGGTGGCTGGAATAAACTCATGGTGGTGTGGTAGGGAATACCTCAGGCTTGAACCCTGTACCTTGTATGCAGGTGTTAAAGACCTGAATTCCCTACCCACCACCATTTGTAAAAAAATTGCAGATTTTTGCCTCATATTTAATCTGATCTGTTCCTCATAATATCTGTGGTTTCTAAATGTGGCACTGCTTGATATTTGACGGTGCAGTGGTAGCATTGTTGCCTCACAGCTGCAGGTTCTCAGGTTTGATTCTTGGCTGGGGTGCCTTCTCTGTGGGGTCTGCATCTTCTCCCTGTGTTTGTGTGGGTTTGCTTTTGTGTCCCCCCATGTTACAAAGACATGTCTGCATTATTTCTTCCTGTGCCTCTGCTGACAATTGTTTATTTGTTCCAAGTCAGATTATCCTGATTAACAAATGTTAAATAAAATTGACAGACATTTGAATTTCAGACTTCAGGTTTCTGAATGTTTAGCTCCTTACATATTTGATGGTGCAGTGGTAGCATTGTTGCCTCACAGCTATAGGTTTGCTGGTTTGATTCTTGGCTGGGGTGCCTTGTGTGTGGAGCCCGCATCTCATCCCTGTGTTTGTGTGGATTTGCTCTGGTGTCCTGCAATTTTACAAAGACATGTGTCTGCAGTATTTCTCCCTGGGCCTCTGCTGAAAATTGTTTTTGTTCCGTCAGAAGTAAAATTGACAGGCATTTGAATTTCAGATTTCATATTCTTCAGAAAATACATAGTAACGCAACCTAAGTTTATAAGATGAATATTTGAAATGTGTCCTTATTTTTGGGACTGTATTACCCCATTATTGGCTTTGTCCAGGTTTTTTGTGCCAAGGTTGACAGCTATGGCAAGAAGTGAATTCACTGAATATGTTTGAGGGCTGTATTCCTTCATTACTGGGTTTGTCCAGGTGTTTTATGCTAAGAGGTTGACAGCTATGGTGAGAACTGAATTCATTAAATGATAGCCATTTAAGTTTCAGTCTTCTGCTCTTTCACAAAGCAGCTGATTTGGCGTAGTGGTATGTTGCTCTGACTGTTTTGCACAGGGACCTTGGGAGTAAAATGTATGGTGTTAACACAGCATTTTTCTTTCACAAAGCAGGTGAGTTGGCATAATGGTATGTTGCTCTGATTGTTTTGCACAGGGACATTGGTAGTAAAATGTATGGTGGTAACACAGCATTTTATTCTAGCAACTTTCCAAGATTACACAAGCAATGTTTAATGTGTCCCTGGTTTTTGGGCTTTTGACCCCCCCCCCAATAAATTTGGCTTTTTCCAGATTTCTTGTGCTGCGAAGTTGAGATGCAGTTGAGTATTGAGTAGATTTTACAAGGAGCTGAGAGCTTCAGGGGAAGAGAAGTTTAGTGCTGCTTATGCTAAGTCAGCTTGCATTGTTAATAGCACAACAGGTTGTATACTTGCTTTTAATGCAGAAGGTCATTGGTTCTACTCCCACAAGGGGTGAATGCTGCCATACTGAAAAAGTTAAGATACTAACTATGAGCCTGTTATCAGTTTGCCATCCATTTCCTATTGCAATATTACTAGCTTATCATTTTTAATGTAACATAGGCAATTTATTCCTCAGGGGCATCAGACACTTTATTTTTCACTGAAACCATGAAATATAAATGTGTTTGCTAGCAGCAACCACTTCATTAGTTGCAGATTTATTTAATGTAGAATTATTTAGATGACTTTTTTACTTCTTCAGAAATTGTGCATATTTACTGATAATGGTGGACTGTAGAATTGTGCATATTTACTGATAATGGTGGACTGTAGAATTGTGCATTTTTACTGATAATGGTGGACTGTAGAAGTTTGAGTAGACTTTTATGATGGAAATGTTCTGAACTGGGCATTTTTGTCATTATGGGTGCATGCATTTTGTTTCATTGTTTACTGGAAAGATGTTCTGAATTGGGCAGTTTTGTCATTATTGGTGCATGTGTTTTGTTTCATAGTTTACTGGAAAAATGTTCATAACAATATGAAAGTGTATCAAAGAGCACATGTATGTTTCATATGCAAGGGGCCTATGATTTGAAAACAACCCAGAATTAATCTTTATCTGCCACTGGTAAAATGTATTTTCTTTGAATGTGGGTTCCAATGCTGTTTCAATGAATGTGAGTTTATAGGGCAGAGAAGTTTTAATGCTAAGTTTGTTTAGCAGATGTCTTAGTGTTTGTGCTGTAAAACGCAAAATAAAACTTTCAAATGAAGTCCAAATTATCATAGAAGTAAATCAGTATGCACATTAGTGTTTATGGTAAATGGAGTGAAATAGCCAAGATCATTGGAATGGCTGCAGGGGGAGGCTCCATTCGTCCATGATTTTGTGAGGGGAAAGGGCGGCAAACTTGAAGACAGCCCCAGCTGAACTATACCTCCCAACTGTCCAGATTTTCAAAGAATGAACAGATTTTTGCTTCTTATTTTTGGTTTGTTCCTCATAAAATTTGTGGTTTTCTGGCAAATCATTTAGGAATTAAGTCACTAAATAATGACACACTGAGTTTCAGACTTCATAACCTTCAGAAAAATGCATGCTAAAGAAAGACCTGTTGTTCTATCAACTGTCTCAGTTTATACAAGAGCAATTTTTAGCACTGTTTATATGTTCCCTCAATATATTTGGCCTTGTCCAGATTTATTGCATTAACAGGTTGAGAGGTAAATGCAAATAAATTACTTTATAGAATTAGGCATAGCCGAACCTCTCAACTGTCCCTGATTTTGGCTCAAAATGTTGCTCTTCCCCCTAATAATCCCTCCGCAAAATAGCAATTTTGGAAGAAAACATGGAGGGTTTACAATTAAGAAATAACTGTAATAGCCAGAGTTATAGATTACTTTTATTTCAGAAATGCATGTAGATTCTTTTATTTTGTCAGCTGCTCAAGTTAGCAGTACTAATATTAAAGTGTCCCTTCTTTGACAGGTTCCCAGCTGTATTGTGTGGCTATTTTATATTTTTACATCACATTTTTGGTCCATTTTTCATAAAATTGTGTTTTTTTTGGCAAATTAGTGACAAATCATTAAAGACTGAAGTTAGAAAACAATGACAGACATTTGAGTTTCAGATTTCATACCATTCAGAAAATTCATACTAATGCAAGACCTATTCTATTATCTTTCTAAGTTTATAAGAGCAATATTTAAAAATTGTCCTTATTTTTGGGCTTTTGTCCCACTTCTTTGTATGACTTTGTCCAGATTTCTTGCTCTGAGGTTGAGAGATATGACAAATGTGTCAGGGCCATAACAGTCAGCCAGAGACATTTCAAATTGTGACATACTTGTTGCACCCCACTCCCCCATGTAGTAACTCTGGATGTGTCGAAGCAAGGCAAGGAGTAGTTATGCAGTGTAAATGTGCAGAGTATCCCTCCCATCCAAGGTAGACACAAGTACTAGAGTGGCTTTTCATCTGTCCTTGATTTTTGCAGAATGGTCTGGTTTCTGTCATATTTTTTGTACTGTTGATTTATGCTTATTACTCAAAGTGCCTGTTGCTCTGTGTTTAAGTAGCAATACTTTAATTACCATCAGGTAAGCTTGGCTGAGATCGTAAGATGCAATTAAGCTTTAATAAGCATACTTTTAAAGAATTGCCAAAATTGAAAGCCTTTCTGTTATTGCCATGTAGAGAATACTTAACTAGATAATGTATAAGCCTTGGGTATTGAAATGCATATGACAGTATTTGTAATAAAGGACAGGACTGCATTATTTTAAGAAGCTCATTACACTTGGAGACTTCCAGTCATCTCTGCAGGCTTTACCCGTAAACTAAACAGAATGACAATTGTGTGGTCCATAACCTGTACAGTAATCCTTTTAAGCAATGTATCTTGAGCTTATTTCTTGTTTGCTTTTCATTTTTTACTTTGATTATGTTTTCCCCATGAAACAAGTAGATAGTTGTCAGGCAGCAGGTCTTTTTTTTTGGATAAGAAACATTTTTACAAGTGGGGGCATCAGAGATTTCTTCTTTCAGCATGTTACTTGGTACTTTAATAAAGCTGAATATAAATTATAATTAGAACTGCAGTGCAAGAAGTGGTTTGAGTT
Organism: Protopterus annectens; assembly: GCF_019279795.1. Lineage (NCBI taxonomy): Eukaryota > Metazoa > Chordata > Ceratodontiformes > Protopteridae > Protopterus > Protopterus annectens. The sequence continues at coordinate 1,086,915,611 of NC_056727.1, read as the reverse complement.
GAGTGCTGCTTGTTTTTCTTATACTTGATTTTGACTGGCATTCCATTAATGTATTTAAAAAGTAATTTATTTTTTCATGCCTCACAACCTTTTTGTTTCCATCTAGATATTAAGTAAGCTGTCATGCAGCCAACGCATTGAAATATTTTTATTCTTCTACACTTCATTTTGTCTTGATTGGACTCTCATAATGACGGTTTGGCACCCAGGGCATTGTATTTAGTTAGTTTTTGTGGTTTTGAGCATAGCTCCTCCCCTTCCTAGTTGGCCTCACCCCTTCCCATTGACCCTACCCATTCAGCTGTCTCCTGCAGACCTCCTTTGATTTGAAGTCACCAGCCGCCACTGCTTCCAGTATCCTCTGTTAAAACATATACATTTAATTCAGTTACAATAATGCATGTACATTTCTTTCCTTTCCAGCAGGGCACACTGTTGATACATTTTAACACAAGCAGCTTTACAAATACATTTTTCAACACAGGCAACTGTACAACACAGTTTGATATACAAATGACATATAATTGTTTACAAAATTCCAGCTAGCTGTGATGGCATATGTTACACATCCACTGCCTTACTTCTCCTGGCATGGCTGGTAGTACCTCCTATCATCACAATTATTATTATTATTATTTTTATAATTCAGTCAACTAAGTCCATGTCTGCAGAGCCATAGCAAGGTCATTTGGTCTCCTGGGCAGTAAAGCAGAGGGGCTCCCCCTTAACCAAAAGTGGAAGACTTACCCTCAAAAATATCTTCCAAACATTTAATCAAATCAAATGCAAGCAGTTTGCTACACTTGTAAGGAACTTGTTAAAGTTATTGATACACTAAGCTTGGTGAATGCAGCATCTGCAATTGCTAAAGAAAACATGATATTGCCCATGGTTTCTTATATGACATCTAGCACTGCACTTATGCCCCATTGGCAATTGAAAGTCATTCTGTGTAAAAGTTTATACCATAGGATCATAGGAGGTTACAAGGCTAATGGTCTTGAGGCTCTTACAAGCCTAGATAAGACTTTATCCCCAAAAAAGAAACCCAGTCAGCACCTGTCACCCCTGTCAAGTGATCGACAAAGGTGGAACCCATGGAACAAATTTGTGGTTTCCCATCTACTTATCAAGGCTGCACTTGAAGAGGGACAGCAAGGTACTCTGTTTGACATGTATGGGAAGTCTATTCCAGAGACGAGGCAGCCTCTGGGAGACAAGCCTGTCTCTCCAGCAGGTTTTGTTGATGTCGCATATTAGATTTAGGCCTTTTGAGTGGGTAATATGCGAGGAGTTAGACTCACGGATACGGAGCATCTCTAGTAGGGCATGGTCTGATATTGCCTTGTAGACAAGACACAGATCACCTCGGAGCAATCTGTACGATACCAAGTAGAGTGATAACCAGAGAAACCACCAGCTTCAACCCTCCCCCCCAGTTATTGTTTTACTTGTTGACAGCTAAGTGATGTAAGCTGAATTAAATAAAGACTATTAAGAGATTTTGTCTAGTGCCATTAGTAACTGGTACATCTTTAGTTTCATTTGTGTCCCTAACTTGTACCTTTCCCTTCCATTATGAGACGATGAAAGCAAATCCACAGAGGATCAGAATCCACAAACTGCATTTGCCAAAAAATCCTGCCAAAATACACTTTTAAAGTATATTTTTGCAGTGGGGAAACAGGGGGAAAAGCCCCTCCTGCACCCCCTGAACTTACATAAAATAACTCCATGGTCACACCAAAATGAACAGGGGGAAATTCCCCCTCAAAAGAGAATCACAACCCGCTGACAGTGATTTCCTATGGAGGAGCTCTGATCATTGACAAGATGTACCTTGAGCAATTGAAGCTTGAGTATTAAATCATCATCCACCAATGTAGGTTATCCATTCTTGTCTTGTAGTGTGAAAAATATGGAGGAGCTAGAAAGTGCTACTGTACTTGACAAGGTAGAACACTCTTCATGAACACATCTCCAAAATGTATATGCACATTACAGTAGCTGCTCATAAGTTCAAGATGTATACAGCATATTACAGTAAGTGCTGGCCATCTCAAACACAAACTGCCTATAAAATGATTGTAGTTTGGTTTATAATACTGTTTTGTGACTGTAGCTTGTATATGAGGATGGTTAGTATCTCAAGTCAGCTACAGTACAAAGAAATGTGGTTGCAAAATATATTACATATCTATTTGGGTTAAGTACTTAGAAGCTGTTCAAGTCTTTAAATGCTGAACATCAGTTCATAAATTACATCACTTATCATCTTTCTTGGTCATTCATATTAGTAGCTTAATCCTTGCATATCATTCAAACAGCTCTCAAGTACATTCAGTTTCTAAATTCTTCCCATTTACTTGGCATTAAGACTTCAGTTTGTCTTACACTAATGTGACCTCTTTGCATCTTAACACAATAGCCTACTGGTCCTACTTTAATCTGGTCTTTCCCATTTTTGGAGCTTTTCATGTTCCTATTTTTTTTAATCAGACCTAGAAAGAGTGAGTTTGCTCTTTCTAGTCTCTTTAGAGACCTTAATCTTGAAAAAAAAATCAGAATTCAGAGTAACACTAAACAGACAGACAATTTTTGGTACATACTTTAAAGCTTGAAATGGGGATTTGCTGGATAATATGGTGGTGCAGCAGTTAGCGTTGCCGCCTCACAGCAAGAGATTCTCTGGTCTGATCCTCGGCTGGGGTGCCTTCTGTGCAGAGTCTGCATGTCCTCCCTGTGGTCGTGTGGGTTTCCTCCAGGTGCTCCAGTTTCATCCCAAAGACATGCTGTAGGTTGATTGGACACTCTAAATTGGCCCTAGGTGTGAGTGTGTGCATGTGTGTGCCTTCTGTGGAAGGTTGGGTGCCAGGCTGGCAACTTGACACAGTAAAACTCCACTGTCAATCATGAGTGGGCAGGTAATCCGCTGTGGGGACCCCCAACTGGGAAATGCCGAAAGAAGAAGAAGACTTTTTAATCTAAGTAAGACCTACAAAACAAGTACTGTCATTGCCTTTCAAAAGTGACCCAAGACCTTCATTTTTGTTAAGTTATTTGCTAAGTCACACATTGTTCAGAAAGAAAGAGAATATATTGCAGATGATAACCTTAATTTTAAAACTGTTTAACTGATATGAGTTTGTGATCTTACAACATGATACTCACTATGCTTATATGCTTTACTTACTTGTTTGTATGAATGTTTAATATGGACCCCTTCTTGTCCATCTTGCTATCCTGAAGGTAATCAAAACGTTGCTGATTTACAAACAGAATGACACTGGAGGTTGGAATACAGAAAATGAACAGTGTATGCATGTGTGCATGCATGCATACGTGTGTGTGTGTGTGTGTGTGTGTGTGTGTGTGTGTGTGTGTGTGTGTGTGTGTGTGTGTGTGTGTATTTGTATGAGTGTGTGTATGTCTGCATGCATAAGTGGGGATGAATATTTTGCACATATTTTCTCTTGTGATATTGCATATGCTTTATATTGTAAAAATTACTGAACTTAATAATGCTTTATACTTATTTTAGAGATTCTTTGTTAAGTTTCAGTAAGACACAATGTTTTATTTAAAAAGAGACAGCAAAAGTTATGTAATTCAATAACTAGGAATGACATCACTGCAGAGCAAACTTTAGATATGATTAAAAAAGAAAAAACATTAAGGCATCAGTGATGTCAGATGTCCAGCGTCTACCAAATCAAAGTTTATAGGTTTTAGCCTATTTATTTCCAAGTCAGCAAGGAGGGGTGGATGGTGCCATACCAAATAATAGCTAACAGTGGCATTTGCTGTTCCCAGGTTAAGTGACTTTCTATTTTAGAAAATTGCTAGTGGGAAAATAATGGGGTTGGTGGACCACAGTAGCTCCATTACCATAAGACCTTAGGTCAGTATTAGCCTTTTACCAGTGCCTTGAATGTTGCAGGAGGGTCTCACATCACTTGAGTACATTGTAACCCTGATTTCTAGGTATGGATTCAGTTTTATAGGACTTACAAAATGGAATATTTTGAAACAGCTATTTGTTAAAGGAAAATAAAAATTTCTTGGAAAAAAACTTAAAGGTCTGTATCAGCTGAGTCCTGATCTCACTGACTTAAATGAAGACAAGCACCAAGCACACACGCAAACATACACACACACACGCACACACAAACACACACACACACACACACACACACACACACACACACACACACACACACACACACACACACACACACACACACTACTGCCTGTAAAAGGCACTCTACAGAAATGAAACCACAATGTTTAGCAAAGATATAAAGATAAACATCCTCAAAAATCACTTCCATCAGTGGGAGAGCATGCAAGATCCTGAATATAAGGTTCTTGTTAATGTAGGTCAATATGCAGCGGAAATGTAATGTTGGTTTAAGATAAATCAGGTTAAAGACATTCATTCTGCTAATAGAAAAATGTTACTGCTTTATACAAATATGAATATACAAGCTGTTAAGCTGCATCTAATAGGTAATCCACTATTTTCCCCGTTTTTGTTGTTTTCATTCCAGAGGTTATAGTCTGTAAATATGTTAGAATTCTGCCTGCTGAATACCAGCTTTCTAGCAGTGACAGTGTTTAAGTTGTAATAAAACACTACCTGACTTGTAAGCAGATGTTTATAAGCTGATAGTCATGTTTGGTTCTATGATGCATTTCAAAACTGAAACTGTTAGCTGTAGGTTATGTTCTACTGACATTTTCGCTGTCTTTATATAACACATTTAAACATTGTAAACATAATGTTTCTTTACTTGTTTTGAAATGAAAAACTTCCATTAGATGACCATTTAAGTGCATTTTAATTTCTTTTGGAGGTTAACCAATTTCCAACACCTGGCTGAAGAGGTTGCACACTGCTGCACTGCAAACAGCAGTTTTCTGTAAATAGTAGAGACATATACATGTGCTCTAGATTCAAATACAGTAAAAATAGTTGTGAAACAGGAGATACATATAACTAAAATGTGCAATAGCATATACAGGAAGCCCTTTACATATCCAATAGTATTAAATATTGTAGAAATAAAACGTTCAAGAGCTTATGCTGTATACCCAAGTCTAAGAAATGTGTAAGCTCTGAGTTAACAAATACAGTTGCTAAATTTACTTCCTCAATTTTTGTTTTCATGTCTCCGTAGATATGCTATAAACGAAGGTTACAGAATTTGAATGTGGTCTAGCTGACCAGTTTGCGGTAATTTAGACTCAATGTGCATTAGGTGTTGTTCAAAAAGATGCAAGTTTCATAATTTTTCAGCTTTGAATGCTGTTCAGTTATTGTGGCAGCATGGTTTCATGCATAGATGCCAGTCAGTAAATAAAATACCATACATTACCAAGAAAATACATTCCTATAATTTCCATATTGTAGTTAATAATATCAAGCATTCATGTTTACTTGAAATGGAAGAGCAAATGTTTGGAATCACTAAATTATGGATGACACAAAATGTTAATTTATATTGATGAAACATTTGCCTCATTTCCCTCACTCACGATAATCAAATCTGTGAAAACAGCTACCCATTTTTGATAAATTATAACTATGGATAGAAAGAATCAATCTTATGGTACCTGGAGATGTGTGACTATTATTTAACATTTGTTTATTGGGAAAGTCTGACTTGGAATGAAGCCAATTTTCAGCGGAGGCCATACCTCTCAACCTCCTAGAGCAATAAATCTGGACAAAGCCATAAATAATGATGGGACAAAGGCCCAAAAATGGGACACCTTTTAAATATTGCTCTTACAAACTTGAAAAGTTCATAGAATAACAGGTTTTGCATTAGCATGGATTTTCTGAAGGGTATGAAGTCTGAAACTCAAATGTCTGTCATTATTTTCTGACTTAAACCCTGAGTGATTTGCCAGTGATTTGCTAGAAAACCACAGTCATATGAGAAATGGACCAAAAATATGAGGCAATAACCTGGACATTCTGCAAAAATCTGTACTTTTGAGAGATATGGCAGAAGCCCAGGGAGAAATACTCCAGGTGCATGTCTTTGCAATGTGGGTGCAAACTGTTGCACCCAGAGGAAACCCACACAAATGGAGGGAGGACATACAGACTCTGCACAGAAGGCACCCCAGCTGAGAATTGAACCAGAGAATCTCTTGTTGGGAGGCAACAATGCTACTGCTGCACCGCTGCATTGTCCATCTATGTCATTGACTATGACTAACTCAACTACTTCTGCAGAAATGGCCTGCAGTTCTCATCCAAAGATGTAAACCCTCTATACTTAATACTAAATGAACCAATTAGCTAATTTGTTGACCAGACCACTGAATCAAGCTACAAAATCATTTAAGGCTCAGACCAAGGATGCCCTAACTAAAACTAGAAATTTAAAAACAATAATTGACAATTTGCATAATTCATTTGTTTGCAAAAGATAACATTATAATATTCAAATGGAGTCGGGTTAGTGGGTGTTCCATGACCTTTAGCCATGATTCCTTGAAAATCACTTGTACAGTCTTGTCTGAACAAAATCAAGGACTGCTGAAGATTGTGGTGTACTATTTTTTTTTTTTGTGGGGGGGGGGGGCACTTTTTTCCAAATGTTGTGTAACAATGTAATTAGTCTGAAGTGTGCAGGGACTAATCCCTATGCGGATGATACAGGGGATCTTGCTTCCTTGGGAAAAAAAAAATTTAATCTGTGCTATTGCTTTCAATAGCACAGATGTGTTTTAATGTGTTATGATCACTCGTGATTTCAGAGCAAAGGGACAAGGGGATTTTGAGGTCTCAAAAGGCAACCATTTTTTAGTTGTGAATTTAAGGGAAATAGGTCAAGGGTGGAGATTTATCACTGAGATCCTAGCATACTATAGATTGCCATATTCATGATTATTTATCAATCATCATTTGTCTGATGGAAAAAAAAACAGTAAAATATTACTAAAAGATGCTTTCAATGAATAGGACATTACACTTCTTTGTATGGGGCAAGCTCCCTTGCACCTCCTGTGTGGGGAAAGATCCCACCACCAAATTATATATATTGTCTCCACAATTGCACAACAATGGAAAAAGAGCAACAGCACATCTTTGCTCAAAATGGTTTTCAGTGATAAAGCAGTAGAACCGTTGTCATTCGGGCAGTGTTAATCTCAAGCATAGGTTCTCAGATTTTCAAGGCAGAATGTAACTCAAACTGCAGACTAATCCAGGCAATTTGAGTAGAGGAACAAGGGACTGATCTCTGCTGTCACCTTTATCTTTTTTTCTATTGGTTATACAGGTGCTGTTATAGGATTAAGATCCAGTTAGAAGAAATCAGACAAGGAGGGGAAAGTGGAATTCTGCAGTAGCATTAATTTATTTACAGATGAATGGATGACACTGTTGAGCACTGTGTATAAAGACTTGGTAGAAGTCTTACAAGAATACAATAAACTTGATAGCGATGTTGGTCTTCACTTTCCCAACAAAGTAACTTGTGATTCCATCATGAGGTGTTAAGAATAAGGAAGTGGATATCCTGATAATTCAGGGCAGAGGACTCGGTGCCAGTTTTATGCCTGAGACCTAATAATCCAAGTCCTGAAACTCTAAGAAATTGGATGCAATTTGAAGGAGATGTTAATAGATAGATAGATATCTATATAGATATAGATATATATATATATATATATATAGATATAGACATAGATGCATAGATAGATAAAGACATATACTAAGATCAAACTGGTTTTGTTTTATTTTGGAGAATTCTCCCTTCTCTAAGTTATAGTGATCTTGGGGTTTGTATATAAACATGGAAGAGATGTGGGTTGCATCCCCCCCCCCCACATATACAAATGAAAGGGTTCAGGTGGTTTCCCCCTGAAAAATGTACTTTTAATGTACAATAGCAAGTTTTTCACTTAACTTTTACATTTGTAGAATCAAGCATATTTTTTTCAGAGTTTTAGGACTCACATTTTCAAGTCTTAAACTTCTGACAGGGCACCAGAATTATATGTTGATGAGCATTTAGTCTTCTTTACATTAAATAATAGATTGAAAGGAGATCATGAGAAAAGTGCTGAGGCTTTTAGACGATGGTGTGACAGAGTGAGTTCACTTTCACCAAGTAAAAGTATAATAAGAATGAAGTTAGTACCCCGTACATTGCATCTAACCAGGCATATCCCTCTGAGTCTTAGCTACCAAGGAGGGAATCACATGCACGAGGTGTGTTCATGAGTTCCATGAAAAGTGAAACAGACTGAGGTAGGAGGAGCTTGATTTGAGTAGCAGAGGAAAGAGGGTATGGGACATGACACTCTTTTATAGATATATGGTAGCATACAAACTGGCAGCCATGGCAAGGACAGCTGGACAGTAACTCCTGTCTTGGACTGAAATGGAGAAGCATATTGGAAGATAAGAGTAGTGAATAATGAATTAGTACTGAGAATCTCTTAGAAGGTACAGAGAGGATAGTAGAAAGAATGTTGGCAATTAAGTTAGACATAGAAGACTGGATTAGTAGATGAGGAAAAACGAATACTTCAGAAGGTCATAACTAGCTACATCAGTGGGAAACTGAATGGTGGGAAGAGTGCTAGGATTTAAGGAGTATATGGAACAGGAATGATGGAAAAGCATTAATAAATTCAAGAAAGAGACTGTAGCATCTGAGAGAGTTTCTGACTATCTAAATAATCAAATGGAGAAATGTGTTATCACTGTGACACAGGAACATAGAGCCCTGAATACAGCCCATATGATTCAGGAATGATTAGCTGTCCCTGCATTAGAGGAATTATAACAGGAATGGGTGTGGTTACAAAAGGGTCTCAGACCACTTCACTCTCTCTCTCTCTCTCTCTCTCTCTCTCTCTCTCTCTCTTGCTCTCAGGGTAGAGGGGGAAAAGTACATGGCCAAGAAAACATGAAGAGCCAATTGAGAAATTTGCCATGGGGTGTCTGTAAGCTTACATCACTCACATATGCAACTGACACTCCAGTGTAATTCCCATTGAATGCCCAACCACAGAAATGACAATTAAGCATGCATGGAAAAATGATAGGGATAATTAGAAAACCCAGCATCAGTGAGGATGAGGATACTACCCCGGGTACTGGACTGTCACCCAGAGTGAAATGAATGGGAGTAGAGCTCTTACTCCAAGGAGAATGAATGAGTCAGTGAAGTGACTGAAGTGAGACTTGATGGTCAGGGGTGAAAGTGGAAGAGAAAATGGAGACTGGTCAGCAGTAGACTGAGGAAAATCAAGATGAGATGAGACAGAGAAGACACAAAGGAAGTATGGTGGTCACATGTAAAAAAGACAATTTGGGTAATTAATTATGATTTGGGGAAGAACTCGACCAAGGTCGTTTCCTGAGAGTGATGGTATGCAGCAGAATAAATGGAGAATAAGTTAGCATTATAATATCTGGAAGGCAGTTTGATGTCTGTGCAGGAAAATATGGAGGTAGTCTGATATATGGCCTGCATCATAGATAACTTCATAGATATTATCTGGCACTGGTTGTAGCAAAGAGTGTGCATGGAGGATGTCTGATGCTGCAGATATGGAGATGTGGGAATTGAGGATTTACATATGTTGCAGCTGTCAGTAGTGTGAAAAAGGTAATGTGATATGGCACTGGAAAAGGAGGTGTTTAGGGGTTAAGGGCTAAGACAACTCCATTAAAGTGGAAATATTTTCTTTGTGGGGGATGATGCAAAGGAAGGAGACAGCTCATGACCAGAAAAGATGGATGTAGTATTAATGGTGGACTGGTTGAGGAGCATTATGGGAAGTTAAAATGAAAACACATTTGCCTTTTAAGATAGGTAAAATCCTTAATGGGATTACTAATGGATAAATAATTATAGACAGCTGGATCCAGGCGGGTATGGAAGAATTAAAAGGAAATGTGACAGTGAACATGAGTTAAGATACTAGAGAGGATGTTTAGAAGAAATGATTATAGCAGAGGAAAGAGGGTATGGGACATGACACTCTTTTATAGATATATGGTAACATACAAACTGGCAGCCATGGCAAGGACAGCTGGAGAGTAACTTGAGAAATTTGCCATGGGGTGTCTGTAAGCTTACATCACTCACATATGCAACTGACACTCCAGTGTAATTCCCATTGAATGCCCAACCACAGAAATGACACTACTGCTGACCAGTCTCCATTTTCTCTTCCACTTTCACCCTTGACCATCAAGTCTCACTTCAGTCACTTCACTGACTCATTCATTCTCCTTGGAGTAAGAGCTCTACTCCCATTCATTTCACTCTGGGTGACAGTCCAGTACCTGGGGTAGTATCCTCATCCTCACTGATGCTGGGTTTTCTAATTATCCCTTTATTTAGGTTCAGAAGACTAGCAGCTCTCTTGGTCCACATTGCTGCCTCATTTTTTAGGTATAAAAAGAGATAATACAAATAAATTGTTTGTTATTATGTTTATGAGAGAAAGAGACAAGCCAAGCAATATGGATAAAATTTAGAGGAGAACATTTGGTTGAAGGGTAATATATATATATATATATAAATATATATATATATATATATATATATATATATATATATATATATATATATATATATATATAGTTGTTTTAGAATTTTAGGATTGCAGAATATACAGTAGTTATTTGGAGGCTAGGGGAAGTAATTCTCTGAGGATAGGAGGGGAGTTTAGGGTTAAGAATAAGCCCATGACTGAGCTCCATAGTACAGGAAGAATGATTCTTCACTACATCCCAAGTGACCAGGTCCACTTAGAATTCCTAAAAATGGATGAGCCAGGCAGGGATGGAGAAGAATGAGGAGTTTTTGCACACTTGCCTGTCCTGGGTGGGACAAAGGGAGATGCTGCCGGCACAGCTATCTGGAATTTTGTAAATAATTATATATCATTTGTGAATATCAACATGATTCACATAAGATGCTTGTGTTACAAATGTGTTACAACTGTATGTCATGTGTATATTAAACTAGATTTGTACAGACATGTGTGTTGAAAACAGAAATAAACATGCACTATTGTAACCGTTTAAATGTATATATTTTCACAGTGTAAACTGGAACACGAGATTAACTTCACTCCAGCAAAACTTCAGAAAAATAGCTGAAATTAAATTACTTTATAGGCTACACAATAAAAGATGATATCTTTCAGTTCTCAATGCAGCAAGCAGACACAATGTCTAAAACTAGGGAGCTTTCTGTATTGTCTTCAGAGTGAACTAATTACTACCTCTGAATGTATGAAGAAATGAAATTGTTTCATGCCTTCCAGCATCTGCCAAAGATCTGAGGTCTATATATTTTCACAGGTAAATGCTAAATACTGACAGCTTAGAGCAGCGGGGGTTTCACCTGGGATAGAATCAGATGACAAGAAATGATGTCATTCGGCATGCTATCCCAGCAGTAATGTTTGAGATATTAATTTGAGGAATCTTGGAGAGATACAGCATTCTGTATTCTGTCTTAGACCTGATAACAGCAACAATAAGAACCATTCAGCACACATCTGCCTTGCTCTTAAGTAAGTTAACTAGGGTATAGTAATTCTTTTAGATATAGTGAAGAATATAGTGAAACTTAATTTAGATATTTTTCTTTCTTTATTTGAGGCTGTCCTGCAATGTTGTTTCAAATATTTCCTGTGGTTTTGAACTCTGATGTCACTGTGAATATATATTTAGTATTGACTTGTTCTTTTATTATTTATTATTAAATATATTTAAACCTTTCATTGTGGCTGATCTTCATGAGGCATATTTAAGTTTTGAGAGTACTTCCATATTTATTTGGTGACACTCTGGGCCACTCCTAATAACCTTGCTCTTGGTCAAACTACCATTTCTATTAATATTAATTTTACACAGTAAGATTGGACACCCTTTGTTAAGGACCTTAAAGTAGCTGATAGGAGTTGGTTGGTGGCAGTGATAATTACCTTATAGTCTGGGGGAAAGGGGGCATAGCTAGTAAACCTGTGTCAGCCTTTCCCATGTGTGTGTGTGTTTGTGTATGTATGTACAAAACAAATGTCAACGAGTATGAGTGCCAGCTACTTGGGCAGGGACACGAAGCACTAATTGGACAGATAGGGTTCTGCAGGTCTTAGCTTGGCCACTCAGCTAAGATCTCAACTCTATAGCTGTGCCAATGGGGAGTCATATTGGGGATATGGAGAAAGAGGGAAAAAACATCCCCAGACTGAATGGGCTCTCTGTGTGCTCTTAAGGGAAATTGCACTTGATGCAGAGAGCTGCATCTGGAAATACTATGTGTGTACCTGTTATCCTACCAGTGGATGCCCCCCACTAGTGCCAGTGGTGAGGATTGTGGCTCTTTGATTACTGGTCCAGTGGTGGGTCATCACACTGGAGATGGGAGAAGATGGCAGGAGTTCATTTGCACCCAGAAGTACACCTTTTGGTATGATCTGCCAGTTGGAGAGGGGAACATAATTTGCAGGGAATGTCACATGAAGAATTTAGCAGATATCCTCAATGGATGGCTCATTACACTGCACTTCCTGTTGCCTAGTTGAGTGTATTCAGCTAGATTCATGAAAAAAGTAAAAATACAAACTGCCTAGATAGCTGCTTAAATGATGGTCCTTCCCATTTGAGACTTGACACAGTGAAAGGGAAAGAATTGGCAAATTGTCTGACATTAGGCTGATGCTTAAAAGGCAGAAGGGATAAAAAGATGAAACATAATAATAATAATAACAATAATTCCATGAAGGCTATTGATGGAGTAGTGGATGGGTAGTTTAGAAACTCTGGTGGCAAGCAAATAGATAGTAGTTGTTAGGCAATTCTATCCTCAGTATGAATTTTAAAAACAGCAGATGGAAATCATAGCTTTTTTTGATATTTATAGTATGTTTTGCACTTCCTGGTTTTTATGCATTAGAGTTTGGTGTTTGTTAATGAATACTGGTGCACCCATAAGTCTGTGTGCATCTCCTTATAGCATGCGGACACTTTTCAGTATGAACTATATAAAATATAGTAGCATGTGCCACTAATAAGACATGTTTGAATACATTGTTCATCAGATTTCATTATATAATGCCTGTCATAGGATCAAAACCATTAGTACTGGTGGATTAACTTTTATTTTTGTAAAAATGTTACTAATATCATACGTCAGATCAGTTGACAGTAATTACAAAAATGTCTGTGCTGTTAAAAAATAATGATATGGAAATATTTAAGCTGCTGTAAGTCAGATTTCTTCAAAAGGAGTGACCAATATAATTAGTTAAGAGGTCCAGCAAATATAAAGGTCAGCTCTAGTCTTGTTATACTGGGGAAATTTAACTCTTCTCAGACATACACGTATTTATACTGCATTAATGATGGTTATTCTACATTGGCCATTTTTATTAAGGAATGCTAAAAATGTATTACTAAACAACGACTTGATAAATTTAGCTAAATTACGGACAAGGAACATTAATATGTTGGACTTAATGAACTTGCTTGATAAATATTACAGATTTCAAAATAGCCTTATTAGTAAGGATTGCAAAGAAAAAATTCTGAATATTCATCCTAAAATTTCAGTTACATAAAAGGGCATATTCTATTCAGAGAAACCATAATAGTGGGGAGTATGAAGTATATTACAATAGCCAAATGAACTGTGCAACAGGGAGACAAGACGCTACTCTATAAAAATGCCATTCTGACAACATTGTCTACAAATTTGGGTCAACTGGAAAAGAACTAAAGTACTTCATAAGGAAAGCAAAACAAGTTGCAAAGACATTCTGATCAAGGAAGTTAATGACAAGAGTTAACCATTCTTTCACAGATTTGAGAGGAAATTACAACATTGCAACATACTAATTAAGAGAAATTCAATAATATCTGTCAGAATATTATAAGGTCTTTGTCTTGTAAAACATGATGATTATGACATCTTTATAATTTTCAGAGAAAATGCTTTGATATATATAAGGTTTAATAGTTCAACTGGTTCTAGTAATATCCTGGGTGAGTTTTTGTATTATCTTAAAACAATATTCTTCAACCATTCTATGTCTTACAAAAATCATCCATTACAGTATAGCTACATCCTAGCCATATAGGCAGTCCTTTTACATAAAGGGGAATTGAAAACCAAGGCAGATAACTGCAGACACACAAGTCTTACATGCACCTTGAAAAACATACTGAAAAGCATTATTATGCAAAAAATAAATGCATCTATAGTGAACTTGATATTGTTAGAAAATAATTAGTTTAGGTTTCTTAAAGGTAGGCTTTGTTTCCTAAATACAGTAGCATATTTTGAAGAAACTTCTGGAGGTGAGAGATTGTCAGGATGCACTGTGTATTTTAACTTGGCAAGGCATTTTGTTAAAGTTAATCATTCTAAAATATTAATATAGTCAAATTTAAAACCAGTCTAATAGTCATACAATAAGTCTGTAAATAGCTAACAACATGAAAGAGTGATGCTGTTATGAAAAACAATACATGAATGTTTGGTTGTAAATTAGGTAATTCAGAGTTCAGTACTAGGGCTACTGTCGTTTGATATTTATCTACAGATCAAATTTAGCTGAATGGATATATCAGTGAATGCAGAATTAGTTGTATAATTTCCTGAGATTTCCACATAGTTTACATGCAAAAAATGTAAACAAACTCCATGAATTATCTTCTAACACATTAGAATATAATACACACACACACACACACACACACACACACACACACACACACACACACAATGTGTTCCGATTAATTGTTTTGTCATGGTGGCCAAGTGGTATTCAAATGTGTTCTGATTAGTTGTTTTGTCATAGTGACCAAATGGTTACTTTCCAGTCATTTACTTGTCAGTGATCCAGGTTTCGTTATTTTGGTCTTTAGTAGAAGTGAATTCGCTGATGTACGATTTCGGTAAGTGTACTTTCGATGAATCAATGTACACCTGTCTATATATATATATATATATATATATATATATATATATATATATATATATCTATACACACACACACATATATATATATATATATATATATACACATATATAGATGTGAAGCAGACAGTTTTTATCATTCTGTTTATCATTTTATCATTCATACATAAAAAAAAAAAAAAAAGAAAAAAAACGCTACTCAGGAATCACGAACCACAATTTATTACATCCAAAAACACATCGTTTAAGGGCTTTCGTTCTCTCTGGTAAGGAACTTCTTCAGAAACTGTCAAATCTTTATGTATTTGTTAATCTTGTTTTTCAACATTATGCACTATCCTAGTGATACTATGTATTGTTCGCTGTTGTTTTTTTTTTTTTTTTTTTTTTTTTTTTACCATAAGTCGTGTTTACATGTATATCTTGGAATGTTGGCAGGTTTATTATTTTAATTTTAACTGTAGTAGTTTTAACAATGGTGTATTTTAACCACAGAAAAAAAAGTACTATCTGTTCCTATGGACCCGCAGAAAACACCAGCACTCGAATGATGAATAAAAGGAACTTTAATTTCCAAGCATAAAAAAGTCCAGTTAAGCGCTTTCATCCAAAGACTTCATCAGAACTAACTCCCATTCATACTGTGCCTCATTTATACCAAATTCTTACATCACATGACATTCATTCATACTATTAAAGTGCTAGTGCCATTACATTTAACTTCATTATTCAAACAATTTTTTAAAAAAATGACATAAAAAATCTTGCAACATGAAAAAACATACATATTTACATAACCTACTTGTAAAATTGTTGTTAAACCATTTCAGTAATCCTATAACCTACATTCTAACAGAACTTTATCTACATTTAATAATGTGTAAAGTTGTGGGCATGTAACACATTGATTTGTTCACTGTATTTCTTCACTAATTTTTTCTACCTTTGTCTGCCTGCTAAAATAGGCTTAATAGATATATTCTCGTTCAGACCAGGGTATGTGGATGCATTCAGTTTAATTTGCCACCTTACCTCCTTTTTACCTAATTTGTTTTTAATGTCTCCTCCCCTTGAATTCATTTTGATTACTTCTAAAATTCCAAACCTAAATTCCTTACAACCAGTATTATCTTTTAAATGTTTCCATAATGCGTTGTTATAATCCCCATTTCTAATACTGTAAGTATGGTCGTATATCCTGTTTCTTAAACACCGGGTAGTCATACCCACATAAAAACATGGGCAGCTTTTACAGGTGGCCAAATAAACTAAATTAGATGTCCTACAATTCCCCTTTTGGTATTTAATTCTGGTGCTGTTGTAATTAGATAGCACTGTTTCCTCAGTTTCAACAATGAACTTGCATTGTTTGCAAGTACCACACCTGGTGGTACCACATCGCCTACCTTTGTCCACATCATTTACAACCTTCTTTTCCAACAGAGCCTTCATATTATTTCCTTTCCTTGTAACAAATAATGGCCCGTTCCCCACAATTTTAAACATCCTATCATCTACCCTTAGTGTATTCCAATTATTACGAATGATTTTCATGACATCTCCACAAAAGCTATTATATTGCAGTACACATGCCATTCCATATTTGTTTGTATTTCCTTCATCATTACTACCCTCATCTTCCCCTGTTGGTTTTTCCAATCCCACTCCCAACAGTGGTTTGTATAGTTTACCCCATTGGTCACTAACATATCCTGTAACTTCATTTATCATGTTAATCGGGTAACCCCTTTCTATAAAAATTCAGCTATTTTGTCCAATTCAAAGTCTACATCTTCCCTTTCGGAGGTCATCCTTACCGCCCTTATGCACTGACCCTTAATGATGCTCTTTTTCTGGGTCCAGGGGTGCTTACTTGTAAAATGAAGATAAGAATTACTAAATGTATTCTTTCTGTAAATGTTAGACTTGAATTTACCATCCCTTAATGTGATTTCCACATCCAAGTATGGTATAGTTTCCTGTTGTTTATTCATAGTGAACTTAAAATGTTCACTGCATGAGTTCAAATACTCATAAAATTTGTCCAAAAGCTCTAGGTCACCCTTCCATAAAATAAATATATCATCTAAAAAGCGAAAATAACCCGAAATGTATTGCATCCAATGTGTATTAAATACATATTCCATCTCCCAATTGAATACTACAAGGTTGGTAAATGGGGCACAAGCTGCCCCATTGCCACCCTTCTCCTGTTTGTAGTATTCACCTTCATACCATATATAATTGTGGATTAATACCACTTCCATAAAGCCCATTATCAATAATGTTTTCTCCCAAGATAATATCTTGGACCACATGATACTGTCCTGTAATCTATTCAGACCTTCTTCCTTAGGTATATTAGAAAAGAGGTCAATAACATCCATGGTCACCATCCATTTTACCCCTTGAGCCATTCCTGGTTTCAACCTTCCGAGAAAGTCCCAAGAATCCACCACTAGGTGTGGGACTATCTTAACCAATGGTTTCAGCCACTTATCTATGACCTTTCCAAAAGGAAAGGTCTTAGACTGACTCGGATATAATGGGCCTAAATGGTGGGTCCCTAAGATCCTTATGAATTTTTGGGATACCCACAATGGTACCCAAAATAGGATTTTTCACCTTTAAATACTGATATAAATTATTGTCTATCCTTCCATCCATGAGTAGATCTTCTAAAAATAAATCTATTTTATGGTGCCCTATGTTGACCTCATTCACTGAGGACACACTATACTTTCCAGTCTGAAGTAGGATTGCATTAATCTTGTTCCTATAATCCTGTGAGGGGTAGAGCACCACACCCCCTCCTTTGTCGGGTTTCATAACCCGTGTATCCACGTTCGTTGTAATTCATTCAATGCACCTACTTAGGTCCTTAGTTAAGTTGTATCCCCCCATTTTGTTCTTCTTATTATACTTGTAGATATCTTCTACAATCAATTTTTCAAAGGTCCCTAATAGATGGTTTAAAGGTGGTGTATAAGCACTTGGGATATGGAATTCTTTTTTATCCTTCTCTTCCACCCCCTCAAATTTAACTTTCAGGTTCAATTTTCTAATAAATTTCTTAACATCTATAATACTTTCCACCAAATTAAATTTGGTATGTGGGATGTACTTCATTCCCTTAGAGAGTAGAGTAAAATGTTCTTTCCTTAAGGGCACATCCGTGTAGTTGTAGATAAAAAAGTTGTCATAGGTGCTTATAACGTCATTCACCTTTACTATCTCATTTCTATTGTTGGTTTGTCCACCTTCATTGTTTCCTACACATTTCTTTATTTCGTGGCCCTTCCCCTTATGTGATAGTCCCCCCCACCTCTGCTTGTCTGAATTGTGATCTTCCCATCCATCCCCCCCTAAAAAATCATAATTGTTGTGATGCTGATTATGTTGATAGTATTGTTTGTATTGATAATGATTGTTAAAAGCACGATTATTGTACCTACCCCCCCCTCTTTTGTATCCATAGTATTCATTCTTGGTATTGTAGGAATATTCCTCTCTACCTTTACCCCTTTCATGTTGCCTAATCTTCTGACCAGTATTAACCTGGTACCCCTTCCTGTTGGTATCCTTACCCCATCTGTATGCCTCATTATTTTTATACTGATCTGTATCTCTGTTCAACTTTTTGCATTTTCTTTCAAATTGCTTGCTAGTGATATTCGATACCCAGTTAAATTGACTTTCATAAAGTGTTTCAAAATCATCAAACAATACATCTTGCGTTATAATATTGTTTAAATCATCCAATTCTGCTATTAACATACAGATTCTGTTGTCATTGCACTCAATAATAAACTCCATGAATGTAAAACCGAATCCATCAAACATTTTGTTGCATTTACATTTATTTTCTTCATTCAATTCTATCCCCGTGGGAATCACTAGCAAGCAATTTGAAAGAAAATGCAAAAAGTTGAACAGAGATACAGATCAGTATAAAAATAATGAGGCATACAGATGGGGTAAGGATACCAACAGGAAGGGGTACCAGGTTAATACTGGTCAGAAGATTAGGCAACATGAAAGGGGTAAAGGTAGAGAGGAATATTCCTACAATACCAAGAATTAATACTATGGATACAAAAGAGGGGGGGTAGGTACAATAATCGTGCTTTTAACAATCATTATCAATACAAACAATACTATCAACATAATCAGCATCACAACAATTATGATTTTTTAGGGGGGGATGGATGGGAAGATCACGAATTCAGACGAAGCAGAGGTGGGGGGGACTATCACATAAGGGGAAGGGCAACGAAATAAAGAAATGTGTAGGAAACAATGAAGGTGGACAAACCAACAATAGAAATGAGATAGTAAAGGTGAATGACGTTATAAGCACCTATGACAACTTTTTTATCTACAACTACACGGATGTGCCCTTAAGGAAAGAACATTTTACTCTACTCTCTAAGGGAATGAAGTACATCCCACATACCAAATTTAATTTGGTGGAAAGTATTATAGATGTTAAGAAATTTATTAGAAAATTGAACCTGAAAGTTAAATTTGAGGGGGTGGAAGAGAAGGATAAAAAAGAATTCCATATCCCAAGTGCTTATACACCACCTTTAAACCATCTATTAGGGACCTTTGAAAAATTGATTGTAGAAGATATCTACAAGTATAATAAAAAGAACAAAATGGGGGGATACAACTTAACTAAGGACGAAGTAGGTGCATTGAATGAATTACAACGAAACGTGGATACACGGGTTATGAAACCCGACAAAGGAGGGGGTGTGGTGCTCTACCCCTCACAGGATTATAGGAACAAGATTAATGCAATCCTACTTCAGACTGGAAAGTATAGTGTGTCCTCAGTGAATGAGGTCAACATAGGGCACCATAAAATAGATTTATTTTTAGAAGATCTACTCATGGATGGAAGGATAGACAATAATTTATATCAGTATTTAAAGGTGAAAAATCCTATTTTGGGTACCATTGTGGGTATCCCAAAAATTCATAAGGATCTTAGGGACCCACCATTTAGGCCCATTATATCCGGGAGTCAGTCTAAGACCTTTCCTTTTGGAAAGGTCATAGATAAGTGGCTGAAACCATTGGTTAAGATAGTCCCACACCTAGTGGTGGATTCTTGGGACTTTCTCGGAAGGTTGAAACCAGGAATGGCTCAAGGGGTAAAATGGATGGTGACCATGGATGTTATTGACCTCTTTTCTAATATACCTAAGGAAGAAGGTCTGAATAGATTACAGGACAGTATCATGTGGTCCAAGATATTATCTTGGGAGAAAACATTATTGATAATGGGCTTTATGGAAGTGGTATTAATCCACAATTATATATGGTATGAAGGTGAATACTACAAACAGGAGAAGGGTGTGGCAATGGAGGCAGCTTGTGCCCCCATTTACGCCAACCTTGTAGTATTCAATTGGGAGATGGAATATGTATTTAATACACATTGGATGCAATACATTTCGGGTTATTTTCGCTTTTTAGATGATATATTTATTTTATGGAAGGGTGACCTAGAGCTTTTGGACAAATTTTATGAGTATTTGAACTCATGCAGTGAACATTTTAAGTTCACTATGAATAAACAACAGGAAACTATACCATACTTGGATGTGGAAATCACATTAAGGGATGGTAAATTCAAGTCTAACATTTACAGAAAGAATACATTTAGTAATTCTTATCTTCATTTTACAAGTAAGCACCCCTGGACCCAGAAAAAGAGCATCATTAAGGGTCAGTGCATAAGGGCGGTAAGGATGACCTCCGAAAGGGAAGATGTAGACTTTGAATTGGACAAAATAGCTGAATTTTTTATAGAAAGGGGTTACCCGATTAACATGATAAATGAAGTTACAGGATATGTTAGTGACCAATGGGGTAAACTATACAAACCACTGTTGGGAGTGGGATTGGAAAAACCAACAGGGGAAGATGAGGGTAGTAATGATGAAGGAAATACAAACAAATATGGAATGGCATGTGTACTGCAATATAATAGCTTTTGTGGAGATGTCATGAAAATCATTCGTAATAATTGGAATACACTAAGGGTAGATGATAGGATGTTTAAAATTGTGGGGAACGGGCCATTATTTGTTACAAGGAAAGGAAATAATATGAAGGCTCTGTTGGAAAAGAAGGTTGTAAATGATGTGGACAAAGGTAGGCGATGTGGTACCACCAGGTGTGGTACTTGCAAACAATGCAAGTTCATTGTTGAAACTGAGGAAACAGTGCTATCTAATTACAACAGCACCAGAATTAAATACCAAAAGGGGAATTGTAGGACATCTAATTTAGTTTATTTGGCCACCTGTAAAAGCTGCCCATGTTTTTATGTGGGTATGACTACCCGGTGTTTAAGGAACAGGATATACGACCATACTTACAGTATTAGAAATGGGGATTATAACAACGCATTATGGAAACATTTAAAAGATAATACTGGTTGTAAGGAATTTAGGTTTGGAATTTTAGAAGTAATCAAAATGAATTCAAGGGGAGGAGATATTAAAAACAAATTAGGTGAAAAGGAGGTAAGGTGGCAAATTAAACTGAATGCGTCCACATACCCTGGTCTGAACGAGCATATATCTATTAAGCCTATTTTAGCAGGCAGACAAAGGTAGAAAAAATAGTGATAAAATACAGTGAACAAATCAATGTGTTACATGCCCACAACTTTACACATTATTAAATGTAGATAAAGTTCTGTTAGAATGTAGGTTATAGGATTACTGAAATGGTTTAACAACAATTTTACAAGTAGGTTATGTAAATATGTATGTTTTTTCATGTTGCAAGATTTTTTATGTCATTTTTTTTAAAAATTGTTTGAATAATGAAGTTAAATGTAATGGCACTAGCACTTTAATAGTATGAATGAATGTCATGTGATGTAAGAATTTGGTATAAATGAGGCACAGTATGAATGGGAGTTAGTTCTGATGAAGTCTTTGGATGAAAGCACTTAACTGGACTTTTTTATGCTTGGAAATTTAAGTTCCTTTTATTCATCATTCGAGTGCTGGTGTTTTCTGCGGGTCCATAGGAACAGATAGTACTTTTTTTTCTGTGGTTATTGGTGGTCGCTGTTCCAGTTTCTTGTTTAAATGGTGTATTTTACTTTAAGGAAAAAAGGAAGTGTGTTTTTGGCACCATTTTTTAAAATAGTATTTAAGGATTGTTTTCTTTTGGTTTTACTCAGTTTCTAAAGAAGTTCTTTACCAGAGTGAACAAAAGTACTTAAACTGATGTATAAATTGAAATATCCAAGAACAGTCAGAGGATAAAGTGTCTCGATGAAAAGTCTACAAATCCACAAATAAAAACTGTTGAGGCAACACCACAATTAGAAGGAAATTCTTAAAAATTAATTCATAAAAATAATAAAAAACAGTATACCAAGTGACCGCTTCACTTCCGCTGATGAAGCATTGAAAGAGAATGCGGAAGTGTTCACTTGGTATACTGTTTTTATTATTTTTATGAATTAAAGTTTCCTTCTAATTGTGGTGTTGCCTCGACAGTTTTTATTTGTGGACTTAAACTGATCTGTTTCTAGATGTAATAAATTCTGGTTCATGATTCTTGAGTAGCGTTTTTTCTTTTTATTTGTTTTATAGTACTCTGCTAGTCCGTTGTTTTGTTTATACATTAAAAAAAAAAACTTTTATTGATTTTAGATAAAGCCGTGTACTTTGGTACTAAGTAATAGATAGCCTAACAACACCCATGGACAGTTTATTATCTCCCTGTAGCATTGCTTGCTCATTTACAATCTGCCATAAGTAGTTAATAAAACCAAATTAAATTCAAATGAAAATTATCATATTTCTCCTACTTCACTGTACATGTTGTATCAATGATATATCTACTAAATTCAAATACACTAACCATGGAGAATTATTTCTTTGCCCAATATTTTATATCACATTAAAAATGCAGTGAACACATCATTTTCCACTGACACATATTTACAGCAGGACAAACAGTATATAAATACCATGAATATTATATATACCACACAAGAGCTAAAACTCAAAACTGATACTTATGCAATAAAATGCTTCTTAAAACAATCATGTAACAATTAGACACCTTATGTCTTGTTGAGGTGCTTGCCAAAACACAGGAAAAGCATGTTAAACAGCTTTTTCTCCAGTGCATTTGACTCTAAACTGGGGAAGAAAACTTTCAAGGTCTAAAATTACACATAATAATGCAGACTTTTGTATGGCGCAGTGGTGCAGTGCTAGCGTTGTCACTTCATAGCAAGAGGTTCTCCAGTTCAGTTCTTGGCTGGGGTATCTTCTGTGTAGAGTCTGCATGTCCTCCCTGTATTTGTGTGAGTTTCCTCTGGGTGCTCTGGTTTCCTCCCACAATTCAATGACATGCATCTGGAGCGTTTTTCCCCTTGCTTCCACTGAAAATTGGCTTTGTTCCAAGTTGGACTTTCCTGGTAAATAAAATAAATACTGCTTCAAAAAAAGGTACACTTTGTATACAGGGCTGTTGTACTATTAATCACAATTCCTTGCTATTGTAAACCCTTGATTCAAAAGAAGTACATTGTCAATTCAGAAATACTTCCAACAGAGTACTGTATTCTTAAAATGGGTAGAGTATATATAATATACAACAATGAGGAAATGTGCAACCAGACCACACCTCTCAACCGTACTGAATTTCTCAGTATTTAACAGTTTTGAGGTCAAAATAATGGGGTGCCACAAATTCCAGAGTTGCCCCTCCAATTCTTGAATTTCACAGGTCTTTTTTCAATTTTTTTCGACGATGTTGCTGAAGTCATCACATGTAGGGACTACACAATGATGTCAGCTTCGTGAGGCAGAGTGCCAGCCTATCAGAATTAGGCTGAGGACTGGAGGGTGTGTAGTCTCTCTGTTTTTGCTTACCATTATTATTTTTCTGTAGTAAGTGGTTGTACAGCACATCGGCACCGTAACACATTGCACAGTGTGGATTGTGGTGCAAATCAGACGCGACCAACGATCGAGCAGTGGAGAATGACTCTCTCGGGTCTCAAGTTGTATTTTGTTTTCATTCTAAATGAATACAGACTAATCTGAACTAAGCCCACAAGCCTTTACTACTTAACTGCAGCAGTCGAGCTGCAGAGTTGGACTGGTCCACCCAGCCCCAGAGTTTAAGACAAGTCTTCTGTTCTTGCAATGGACAGAGTCAACTCAAGAGAGAGAAAAAGAATGAGAAAATGTATCTGGACTTCCTCCAGGTAAAAGAAAAAACAAGCAACTCTAGGTAATTCATCAGTAGAGGTGAGGGCAAGGAAACATAACTGAAACTTTCAAGAAGCCATTTCTTTTTTTTAATAATGATCTAGACTAGAGGTCAAACAAAAATGTCAACACACTGCATTGAATAAAAACTTATAGCTCTGATGATCTTTCATTTGTAAGGAGATGACAATATAAAGCACATTATATGCTGTAAAAACAATCAGCATACAAGTGTTCCCTTGCTGTCTAAGGTTTTCATGCTCAGACCATACAGTGATGCCTGACTATATGCAGGTAGTGATTGTTATGTATGTTGTGATCATGTTAAAAGCTTTTTGCATGAAATCCTCCATCCATTTTTTCACATGCCAGGCAAGGCATGAGTGACACGGCAGCTCTCTGGGCAATTAACTGATTTACTTGCACTACAGGCAGCATACATTACATCTGATTTTCAGACTTCATCCTTCAGAAAATTCATGCTACGTAAAACCTGTTATTCTCTCAACATTCTAAGTTTGGAAGAGCAATATTTAAAAAGTGTCACTATTTCTGTGATTTTTGTACCCCATTATTTGTGGCTATGTCCAGATTTCTTGCTCTAAGAGACTTGAATGTATGCTGTTTAGTCAGCATAATATTGTCATATTTATTATTTTTTTGTTTCTAACTTCTATTTTGTGCTTAATTTGTTCTAACTCACATGGTAGGGTTATAGTAAGATTTCTCCAGCCTTTCCTTGTTGTTTCCATCTGCAATCATTTACCCTGTCAATGCCTTTTTTACAGGTCTTTTTCTCAGCTACATTTTCTTGTAACAATTCTAAGCTATGATTTATTTATTTATATTCGGGATCAGATGTTTTGAGCAGGATTTCTGTGCATATATGAAACAGCATCATTTACTATATGCAGCCTGTACTTCTAAGTGACCACAGCTACATTTATAAATGCGTACCTGAGCTGCTTTGCTTTTGAAACTGCAGCAGATGGGATCAGTATATCTGTTTTTCTGCATAGCTCAGAGAATCTTGTAGTTGTTGACACCAGATAATAGTTAGTGATTGGGACAACATAGGAAAAGCATTCTGACTTGGGATATGTGTTAAGAGATTGGAGCAACAAAGGAAAAGCATTGTATATCAGACAAGACCAACGAGAATGTACAATTTGTGTATTCTTGCTTTCAGCCACTAAATTATTGTTTGCGGGTTTTTATCCTTGATCATTTCTCAGTATTTGAACTTTGGATGAATAGGAAATTATTTAGCTCAGTGGGGTATGAACCTTGTGTTTCGCAAAATGATCTTAGGTGCTCCAGCATTTTGAATTTCTGTCTCAAAATAGTTTTCAGTCTAAATCTTGATAGACTTTGTAGACTTGTTCCGCTTTATTAACATCATACAATTTGTAGCTGAGGACAGCCAAAGCCAGATAATTAACTTAGAAAACAAAACAACTTAGTGTAAAAGCAGTTAATTCTATTTTTATAAATTTGTATTTTAGTTTTGCACAAGTTCAAATTTTGGCACAGCTTCAAATATTAATATAAATAAAGCACGATTGTTCTTCTGTTTATTTTGTGTTCAATATTTTGTCTGTTCTTCAGTTTACATTTAAAAGTTGGTATCCCACAATTCCAGTGGAGTGGCCAGGGTTACATAATTATGTATGCAAATTTTATGTTAATCGGCACACAGATTTTTGACCATTGTACCTATTTTTCATGGGTCTTTGTCCAGACCCTTTATGACTGCATGTTGAGAGGTATGAACCAGACTCATACTGCTCTGCCATACAATACTAAAATAGATGGCAGTTTTGCTTCTAAAAATATCTTTAAAAAGAAAGAGCTCACCACATTCAGTATTCACAATTCACCTGACTGCAAGGAACAAATAGCTGAAGAAACAGTGCATTGGCTGGCCAGAAACATAAACAAATGATTACTGTTTGTGGCCTTAAAATAGATTGGAAAAGTGCATCTGGCATCTTCACACACACAAACATTCATCTTACTGGTAAACCTCAAACATTTCTTTCAGTACCACAGCTGATAAGGTCACTGATAGGGAAAACATTCTTGACCGCTTCTTCGCATTTGTTCCTGACAAATGTATCAGTGGCTGAGGTTATGGCAGTCACATTTAGAAATTATCTCCCAGCAAGTACTTTCTGAGGTTAGAACAATATTCAGGAAGCACAAAGATACAATTATAATAGGAATATAAGGAATTTCAAACTTTTAATAATTATTAAGGTACTACATTATATTATCTGAAATGTTACGACTTGGATTTGGATGAAGCGGATATTTCAATATGATTACTTCATTGTTACTTAATTTCATGGCTACTTTACAGAACATGAGAGTTAGGCTTAACTATCTGCAATACCTTGCTCTCAAAGTAAAATAATTTATTACACAGCAGAGCCACCTTTGGAAAACATGTTAAGATAACATAAGTCCAGCTGCATTCATCAGATTTAAAAAAAGGTAGGAATGAAGCAAAATACCTGTCACAGTGCAGCAAAGCACAATAATTCCTGCAAAAGCAATTTAATAATTCTGAGTGAGTAGTCATGATCTGCTCCATTCAGGAAAGCAATAAACCGCAAATCTGGAGTTCCAGTTTCTCAAAAGTAATTCGCTGATCAATTCTGCCTCAACTTTAGTAGGGTTGAAGGTTGTGTGTCAGGGCTGGTAACCCGGTATGTAAAAATCCACTACCAATCATTAGCGGACCGGAGTTCCACTGTGGCGACCCCTAATCGGGAAAAGCCGAAAGAAGCAAACAAACAAACTGTAGCACACGAGGAAGTGTATGTTTAAATATATTAATTTCTTAGCTATAGGAAGCTTTATGTCATGCAGTGCACTTCTTTTCAAGAGACTGGAGATAAAGATGTCTAGGAGGCTTGGAAGAACATTCACAGTACCTACTGTTTAGTAATAATCCTGGTGAACATCCAAATATTCACAAGCATTATTTTAGTATTATGTGTTTTTGTCCATTAGAAGGACTTCCTCAGATCTAATTACATCACCATTAATGGCAACTGAATATACTCAAAACATTACATCAACATTAACAAAATGAAAATGATTACTATCTAATGGATAAAACCAATTAGCTATTAAAGTACTTCTTGTGGACATTGGCTCTGTTGTTTGTCTTGTTATGTGTTTTATCTTAACTGGAGAGAAACACTGTTTCTCCATTATTGATTTTGAACATTTATATATTGCATGGTGTCTGAAGTGAGGAAATATATTTATGAAGTCAATAATTTTATTTATTTTGAATATTTATCTGCTTAGCTGTATAAAAGCCTTCATGCACAGAAAATTGGTTCAATTGCAACTACCAGATATTCTCTCACTACAATGACAGCTAGCAAAACATTACAAATTTTAAATCTTGGAATTTGATTTAGTCCTCTCTAAAAATGGAATAGGTAAGTAGCCAGAAAAGAATCACTGCTGTGTTTCCTGCATGCATAGGGAAGAAGATCTTAATGTATTCTTATACTTTTACTTTTCTCTTCAAGCACAGAAGAAAGATAAAACAGTTGCAGAGAAGTTCAGAAATTTTGTACCTAGAAAGGAGTAGCCATTATTCACCATTTGATCTTTGCAAGAGTTCAAGTTGTTATAGAGATTGGATATGCTAATGTTACTAAGAACTAAACCAAAAACAGTAAGTTTGTTAAGTTGCAAGATTCATCAACAGAAGACATAATAATCTGTTATATAAAAGATGGTTAAACAAGAACTGTCTATACATCTGACCTAAATGATAAACTGAGGAAGTAAGGGTTGTGAGTGAACATGCAAGTACATACTTAACAACAATTAAATGAGGAAACTGATTTATGCATGTTAAAAGGTGAGTCAAACAAAAATGTGAACATGAGAAACAAAGTGGGGATGTGTTACAAGAGTATTTATGATCAAAAGGAGAACTATGATGTACACATGAAGCCTCATGTACAGGCTATATTTATAAGTGCAACAAGAAGTAGCTTCCTGCATTTAATCAGCTTAGTAGAAGCTGTGGCAAAATTAATTATGTGTATACAAAACTTGCTTGCTGCATAAAAACAAGAAAAGTTGCAATTTTGTACTATTAAAGGGGAAAGAGCTAATACAGTAAGGTCAGAAATTGTACCACAAACAGAAAGATAATAATAATGCATGGCAAACTGTTGTCAAGCAATAGTGGCATTTAATAAGAAAATGTCGACTTTAAATTAGAGGTGTAGAGCAGAGATGAACATTTTGCTTGAAGATATCCCAAATAACAGAGACCCCAAGACCGAACCCTAGGGTACGACACTTGTTACAGATCTGCTGATTGAGGTAGCTTCCCTTATTTTGACTATGTGGGTTCTATCAGTGAGCCAGTTTGCTACCCATCTGGTAACATATGGATTGATGCCTAGGTGAGAGAGTTTATCTTTTATGCTCGAGTGTGAAATAAGGTCAAAGGCTTTGACCAGGTCAAGGTAGGCAGTGTGCACCATCTCCCCCTCATTCGTGCCTTGCCTTTGGTGACTGTCTCAAAGAAGTTGACCAAATTTAGCAGACATGACCTCCTCTTGATGAAGCCAAACTGTGTGGGATCAAGTGTTTGGAGGTTGCCAATGTCCTTGTTTATGAGGTCCATGATAATCTATTCCATGGCCTTGCAAATCAGCCTAGTTAGGCTGATGGGTCTATAATTTCCCAGATTGGTGAACACTCCACCAATGTGTAAAGGGATGACAGGGGCTGTCATGCACTCAGCTGGGATGAAGCCAGTACTCGGGCTTTGGTTGAAAAGGGTGACTAATGGTGCTGCAAGTTCCTGCCTGAGTTCACATAGGCTGCAGCATGAGAAGTTATCGGGTCCCATGGCGGCTGTTTTTTTTTGCCTTTGAGAAAGCAGTGATGACCTGTTCCCTAGATATAAGGAGAAGGGGACAGGTGCTGGGTATGTCCTGATTTACTGATGGGGGAAGACAGAGGGGTAAAGTTTTCACTGAATGTGTCAGCCCGCAAGTTTGCTATATCTACAGCATTTGTATATGTGGTATCCTTGACCACGAGTTTTAAACAGATCTGGGTGCTTCCTTTGAGGTTGTGAACATATGTGAATAAGGCCTTATGATTGTCTCTAGTAGATGTGGCCAATTTGGATTCAAAGTTTGCTTTGGAGGATTTCACTAGTGCTCTTATTTGCTTGTTCAGGCTAAGACATTGATTCCAATTGGGCACTTGCTCCTTCTTGGTCGTGGACAGCAATTTTTTTCCTTTTGTTATAGAGTTTATTTATTGCAGATGTCCACCAGACAGGTTTACTCTTCCTTGTAGAGAATGATTAAGTCCTGTCAAGTATTCCTGATTCCATGCCTCAATATAAATGCTTGTATAGTGCTTTGATGTCATTTTGGATATTGGTGCCAGTTCCTACAGAGGGGGACGGGGCTGTGAAGCTGTTTATATCATCCCTCAGGAAGCTGCAATCAGCTTTGGAGATCTTTTTATGTCTGATCCTAGCTAGAGGGGGGGTTGAGGGAGATTATGACTTTGAAAGTGACCACTTTGTGGTCAGATCTTACCAGGAGGATGATAGTATAGGGATGCTGCAGTGGTTACTCATGTTGGTTAATACCAAGTCCAAGATATTATCACCTGTTGTGGGGGTATCGACTAGCTGTTCCAAGGCATTTGCATTGACAAAATCAAGGAATCTCTGTGATTTTTGTTCTGGCATGAGTAGTTCACCCAAAACATGGGAAGTTAAAGTCACCCAGGATCAGGGTAAAGGGTTGAATTTTGATAGATTTAAACAGGTCTAAATAGGCAGATTGGTCAGATTTGGGGGCCAGTAGCTAACTATGATTTGAATAGGGGTCTTGTCAATGGTTAACTGCACCTGGAGTGTCTGCTGTGCGTCATACTGTTTGACGAGCCTGGAGGTGTGTATGCCTTTAATGTATATTGAAACTCCACCTCCTTTGGCTTTACTGCCCACAGTTTGGGGTCTGAATGTATGATAGGATGAGCAACCATGTAAGGCTGGGGTGCTCTCCACAGCTTTGAGCCAGGTTTTTGTGACTGCACAGATGTCAGCATATTCCAGGGTTAGGAATGCTTCCAATGAGTGCAGTTTCATGTTTAGACTCCTAGCATTTAGCAGCATGACCTTTAATTTGTGTTTTGTTGAAATTTTTATGTTGGTAGTTTTAACCTCATCGCTTTTCCTAAGAAAGGCACTATAGAGGAGGCAAGAGCCTTTGCCAGATGCCTGAAGCCCAGGTGAGACAGATGCAGGCCATCTCTGGCAAAGCATCGTGGTCTGTCGATCATATCTTCCCAGGCTGTCAGGTACTGGATCCCCCTGGAATGACACCGGAAACTAAGCCAATTGTTAAAATCAATCATTTTCTGTTTGTATTGATGCATAATTCTGGGTGACGGCAGAATGCTGCTTAAGGCTAGGGTCATACCTGCCTGGGACACATAATCAGCGAGCTCAATCATGTCTCTCTTCATATAGTCCAGAGAAGTATGTCTCAAGTCATTCATGCCAACATGGACTATGACAGAGTCATAACAGTACCTGTTGTTCAGAGACTTGAGTGCATATGTGATATGGTGGATTCTTGCACCTGACAGACAACTAACTGTGGCTTTCACTTTATCCAGCCTGGTGAGAGGCACATCTGTGTGTCTCACAATGAAGTCTCCTATGACTAACACGTTGGGTTTATGGTGAAGCCTTAGTGGCTGTAAGGCACAGGTGTGTGGACTATGTGTGGTATGTGGTGTGGTGTGCTGTGGAGATCGTGTGTGTTTTTGCCTTGGAGGTCTCCTTTAATTAAAAAAAAAACTTACTGTTGTTCTTATATGTTTTTCTGGTAGATACACATGGATCTGTGTTTGCCCGTCTCTTCACGATGTATTTCAGTAATTTGGTGCAACGCTATGGTGATGGTAAACAGATGAAACATGCTAATGATGCAACCTTTTTCTGTCCTGCTACATTACAATGTGAGGTTAAAAACAAAATCAAATGAAATTTTAATTCAATAAAAGGTTAATTACTCTGGACCTTACCTGAACATGAACAAAACAAAAACTATGATATTATCAATACGTTAGTATATTTTTCAGTTTATGTATCCTCAGCTATTTGATTTGATTGAATCAGTAAACTCTGCAAAAATGAGCTTGACAGCCACAAGAAATGTAAGATATAAATATATATGCTTGCAAAAACCAGATTAAAAATGGAAGCACACTATTTGTGAAAATCATTTTTGACAAACTAGCACTGTGGCATAGGGATAAAGTCCTACTTATAGCCCAGGTAACCTGGGTTCAGTTAGCAGCTTGGGAATCTAAAGCACAGGGAGGGAGGTACTTGAAGCATTTGTCTAGTCATTCCCTGCAGGGAGGCATGATCCATAGAGGGGGGTAGTTCTCGCATGTAACAGGTGAATGCATAGGAGTAGAGGAAATCAAGGGATAGGTCTTTAATGAAAATGATCCCACAGTGAAAGCAATGGCACAATCCCCCAGGATGCCCTTAGTTTCCATGCTGGTCCCAGCCTTTAAATATAGATAGTCTGGGGGATGTAGGTGTGGCTTATAGACCCAACAATGAATGAATGTAGGGACTGTGCGTGACAGAAAGAATGAAGCAAAAGAGGACCCAATATAAAAACGATTTTTGACAGATTAGATGCAACTTTATTACTGTATGATTGCATTTGTTCTCAAGCATGTTCTATGTCTATTCCCATTTCTGCAGCATATAAACCTTCCGCTCATCTGTATGACACATGTTTGCCACTTTAGTGGCATAGAAGAATTACGCCCTGAGTATGGACCATCTGACCCAGTTCAATTAGCGGCATAGTGGAATAAAATCCCGGTCCATTTGAGGCAGAGCACCTCGCTGGCTCTGTTCAAGAGAAATCTTGACCTGTGGATGGGAGATCGTAGGTTTACCCCGGGAATCATCTCTGTGTCACTGCTGGACAGAGGCACAACAAACTAATGGGCACAGTATTTTTTCATATAAGGGGTGGCGTAAGCCACAAAAATTTGGGCTAGGCTTATAAATGCCTTAGGGCAGATAGCCTAGTATAAACCTATGAACCTATGAACCTATAGGTGACTGATGGAGAAGCAGGGAGAAATGGGCTTCCTATCCTGGTGGGAGGGCAGCAATTCAGGCATCTTTCTGTGATAATCTTTGATGGAGACTGAGGAGATCGTTGGAGTCAGCTGTGGTCGAAAATGAAGGTGACAGATGAACCATGCTGAGCTTCTGCGAAGACACGGCAAAACAGTGCAAAATCCCTATTGCACACTCGCCCCTTGGACCTAATCATGTCACCATGAGGGAGGGGGGAGTGGATAGGGCATACGAAGAAAAACCCTGGATGAATGCAGAGATGACCAAACCCTGGGGATGCCTTTAGGATCTATGACCTAAAAAAAATCTGTAAGATAGATATTTACATCTGAACATTTCATCTCTGTGCCAGAAATGTATCTTATTGATACCACTGTGAGCTTCCTAAACAGTTCATCTGGATGCAGTTAAAAAACATGTTTACTTTTTCTAGCTAAAACTCTTAAACACACCCCTTTCCCATACAACCTGCCCAACTATCTCCATGCCACTAAAATAGTATATCTGTAATGACACCTTAAAGCATAATAACAATAATATAGTAAAACTGCCATGCTTTATCAGTTCTTTTCATGAGTCCTCACTTGCTGCTTTAGCTGCTAATCTCTGGGACAATCTACTGGTTACTTTAAGAAAGCAATCTATCAGAAACTAATTCAAATATTTATTAAAGAACCAAAGACAGGAAACAGGCTGCGAGTCGCACAATTAACATCCAAAATGCGTTTATTAACAAGAAATAAAATGCACAAAGCGCTTTTCGTCGTTGGTGATAAAACTTTTTCAAATGCAAACTACATTCTATATACAGTATTCCATTGTTTAAATGGAAACCTAAAACATCATGTGACTGCTACTCCCAATCACTTGATAGTTCATGGATTACATCACTATTCATTCATAAAACAATGTTACCAGGCGGGGAACGAATAGTGAGTGAAACAACTCACTCACAAGTAAACAATGGGTATAATGTGAAGACACTACTTAAGTAGCTACTTAAATGAACTACCAACTTTAAGTAATCAACTAAGATTTAAAAACTATTAAAAATTATTAACATTGTTAAAAATTGTCAAAACCACAACCAGTAATTCGGCAAACCTGTCAGATAGTAGATCTGAAATACAGAAAAATGACTGACTTTATAAATACTTGTTTAAGACATTCAAGCAACAAAAATGCTGAAGTGCTGTAACCAGACTAAAAACTCATTAACAACAGGTAGATTTAGTAATGTCAATGGGACAAGAATCATTTTAACATTTGACGCTACTGGCCGTGTTGCACTTAAATAGAAGGTTTAATAGATTTAACCCTCAATTTGCAAATCAAAACTTCTGCCAGACATGGATAATCAAACTTGAATGATGCCATATATATTTAAGTGATAGATATAACTATTACCTTAGCAAACTCTTTAGTTTTAAAACACATTTGATTGAGCAAATATCATTAATCCCTGGGTAGCGATATGCATTGAGCCTTATTTGCCAGTTCAAGTTCTTCTAGCTTTAACTGGACAGGGCCACCTCTTATTTCTTGGCTAATCTGATCTATAGATAAATATTTAAATTTATGATCAGGGGCCAATGAAACATGTTTTGCTATTGCATTCTCTAATTTCAATTTAGCTACAGCATATTGGTGTTCATAAACCCTGTCCCTAAGACGATGTTCAGTCTTCCCAATATAGAAGACTGGGCAACATTGGCATCTTGCTAAATATACCACTAAATGGGAATTACAATTAAATTTATGTTTGAGTCTAAATCTTGACTCTCCCAGGGTGAAATTGGTGACAGTGTCCATAAATTTACAAAGGTTGCATTTCTCAGATTTAAACATCCCTGTGGTTTTCATGTTGACTGGCGTTTTCATTCCTAATAGGTTTTTCAAGTTATAACCCCTCCTATATGTAAAACTATGGGTAATATCAAATTTTCTAGCCATATTTGGTTTGTGTATAATATATGCCCAAATTCTTCCTTATTATATTCATAATGAAAGTACTCTATAAATTAAATGTGGAAATTAAATTAACTAAAGTATTGGATTCCATTGTAATACCTGTAGTTGCTTGTTCAAAACTAACTGATACTTCATCACCCTGGTTTAGTGGTTTGACTTTCGGTTGTAATATTGGCGTGTAAACCCCTGTTTTCCTCTTACTTTGAACTTCAGTCATCAGGTTTTGAATCAGCCCTAATGGGTAAACATGAGCCAAAAACATTTTTTCAAGTGTTTTGCATTCCATATTAAAATCATCATCCAATGAGACTATCGTTGCCGCTTGAACTAATTGACCCTTAACTACTGAACGCTTTTGTTTAAAAGGGTGGCAACTTGAGAAGTGTAGGAAGGAATTTGAATAAGTGCTTTTCCTGGAAATATTAGCTAAATAGCACTTATTTTCACTGTCCTTCCTAAGAGCGATATCTAAATAGGCTATTTCATCCATATTAAAACTAGCTGTAAATTTAAGAAAGTCTGTGGTATGATTAATAAACTCAACAAATTGTTGTGCTTTACTTTCATCTGCTTCAGTGATGATAAAAATATCGTCAAGATAACGTGTATAAAATGTAATAATTTCTTTAAATTCTTCATTATCCAGGATGTATTGCCTCCCCCATCTTGCCATCACCATATTGGCGAAACGAGCCCCTACTGGTGAGCCCATGGCAACACCTACTTTCTGGAGGTAAAACCTTTTATCAAAGATAAAATAATTGTATGACAAAATAATATCCAGTAGTTCTATTACTAGGGAGATCTCAGAAGGAGTCGCCCCTTTTGAGCTCATCATTTCTTGAACCCATTCAATACCCTGAACTTGGGGAATAGACATGTACAGATCCTTCACATCTATTGTAAGAAAATTAAAATTAGAATTATAATTCAAGTTGTTGATTTTTTCAAGGAATGACCATGAGTCCTTACAGACTTGGGTCTCGTTACTAGATATTTCTTAATGATTATATCCACGTATTTCGCGCAAGCATATGTGATAGACCCTCTCCCATTAACAAGTGGTCTCATGGGTGCATTAATCAGGTTTTTATGAATCTTAGCTATCCCAAACATAACTGGAATTCTAGAGTATTGAATGGTAAGAAAAGTAAAGGTGTTGATGTCAATTCTTGCTTCTATGAATAAATCATTCAAAAAGCTTCTAATATGTTGGTAATCTCTATTTACTTTATTAAGTGGTGCTAACACATACACTTCAGTATTTAACACATACAACATCCTATTACTATAATCAGTTTTATCCATAATGATTATACCTCCCCCTTTATCAGGTTTGCTGATTCTGACATCGAGTGATCTCAAAAAGTTGAGGTCATCCCATCCATCACTACTAAGGTTCATACTCTGATCATGGGGCCTACTTGAATTATTAAGAAATCTCAAATCCAATTCACACATGCATTCAAACATATGTAACACTGGATTTAAGGGTGGATTAAATGTACTCAATACATGTATCACTGACTGCAAATCTGCTGCATATGTCTGTTCATCACAAAACAACATTTTTAAATTAAAATTTCAAGTAAACATTTTCACGTCTATAATGGTTCTGGCCAAGTTCATATGTTTACTTGGAACAAAGGTATAACCTTTGGCCAAGATATCAGCCAACTCTGAGTTAATGCTCACTGATGAATAGTTAAAAATCTTGAAGTCACCAGTTTTATTTTTAATAATCTTCAAATCATACTTTAGCATTTCCGCTTGTTAAATTTCTTGTTTGTGCATTTCTCTTGACCATAATAGTGTGGTTGGGGTTCTGAAAAATTTCTTGGTGGAAACCAGCACTAGTGCTGTTGGCGTAATTGGGTTGCATTCCTCCATTACGACTCTGCAGTTGTTCACTTCTCCTCAATGGAGTTGGTCCACCCTCACTGACCTGGCTGTTATTAAGGTCAGAATGGTTACCAAGGTTGGAAAATTCACTAAGGTGACTTGATGAATTCTGTTCATGGGTGCCTTGATACTCCATATTTGGTGCCCAAATTTGTGACACAGGAGGTTTAGGATATGCTGTGCCTTCTATTTAAGTGCAACACAGCCAGTACTGTCAAATATTAAAATGATTCTTGTCCCATTGACGTTACTAAATCTACCTGTTGTTAATGAGTTTTTAGTCTGATTACGGCACTTTAGCATTTTTGTTGCTTGAATGTCTTAAATAAGTATTTATAAAGTCAATCATTTTTCTGTATGTCAGATCAACTATCTGGCAAGTTTGCCGAATTACTGGTTGTGGTTTTGACAATTTTTAACAATGTTAATAATTTTTAATAGTTTTTAAATCCTAGTTGTTTACTTAAAGTTGGTAGTTCATTTAAGTAGCTATTTAAGTAGTGTCTTCACATTATACCCATTGTTTACTTGTGAGTGAGTTGTTTCACTCACTATTCGTTCCCTACCTGGTAACATTGTTTTATGAATGAAAAGTGATGTAATCCATGAGCTATCAAGTGATTGGGAGTAGCAGTCACATGAGGTTTTAGGTTTCCATTTAAACAATGGAATACTGTATATAGAATGTAGTTTGCATTTGAAAAGGTTTTATCACCAACGACGAAAAGCGCTTCATGCATTTTATTTCTTGTTAATAAACGCATTTTGGATGTCAAAAAATAGTGTGACTCGCAGCCTGCTTCCTTCTTTTACTCAATTTATTAAAGAACCACCTGTTCCTGAACTGGCCGTGTAACTGCAGTATCGTTTTTTTTTTCCCTGTCTGTAGCTGCTAGCTTACATCATTTACAAAACTCACTTATAGGTTCATAGGTGTATACTAAGCTAATAGCCAATGGAGCCTTTATAAGCCTGTCCATGTATCCCAAATGCATTCCCACAGGTGGTTTGAGCCTTAGAGATTATTTTAAGGGGCATATGTATGCTAGCATTTGATTTACAGACTGCCTCTGTCCATTGAAGACATAGGTGCTAGACCTTTGGTGAATTTCTGATTTGCCATCCACTGGTCTAGGTTATGCTTGAATAGGGTTAGGGAAGAATTCTGCTTCATATGGATAGAAAACCTGTTTCAGAGGAGGTGAAGTCTCTGAAACACACACCTGTCCCACAAACATGTATGTCTTTTTTACTTTACCAGAAAAGTTCAAGTCCCTGTATTGAGGGGTTCTGATTCTATTGGTTTTGCAGATGAGCAAAAGGTCTGTTAGAGTGGGATCCAAAGATACGTAGTATGTAAGGCATAGATTGCCTCTCAAAAGTCTGTAGGAAACCAGGATGATGCTCTTGAGCTCCTCCATGTCCAGATTACCATAGGTAGAGTCCTATATCATATCCTTGCAAGCTATAGATCACCCTCTATGACTCATGAAACCCATAGCTTATACTTAGGCCTACTGGAGACATTTACCATTCAACTTAATACCATATTCATGGGGGAATTTAGCTACCCCTCTATAAACTGGGAATCATGATCCATAACTTGCAGTCTCAGAGATTCCTGGACTTTGTAAACACAAACATCCTGGACCAGTTATTTCACTTGCTCCAAAGGAGGACAAGCATATGAATAAGGTACTCAAAATACGGGAGAATGCTGCTCCAGTGTAGTATTCTCTCTGATTAGGTCAGACCATAAAAAAAGTCAAATCTGTGACACCAGCAAACATTGTAACAGTCAGGAACTGCATTAAGGCAAACTACCTACTATTAAGTGATTACCTTAGAAAATTCCAAGCACCTACAAACCCAGAGAACACAGCTGCCTATGCAGAATTGTACACAGACACATTTTGCAATCATAGAAACAGATGCAGAGAGACAGTTTTGCCTACCTGAAACAAGCCCAGAATAAACTAAAAAAACAAATCACCCTGGTGGAATGCAAACATAAACAGATACTACAACAAATGGGACAATGTCATAGCTAAAATTAGGAAGGGAAACACCCACAGGATAAAAAAACTGTATCAGGCTAAGCAAACTATTAAAATGGCAAATTAAGTCTAACAAAACCAATTTTGAGGTAAAGATAGCGTCCCTGGCCAAGGACAACCACAAAGCTTTCTTTCACTATGTCCAAAACCTCAGATGTGGTACTCAACAGTATGGAGAGCTGGTTGTTAGTAGAGCCACTTACATGGTGTCAGACAAAATAGCAGACAAATTCAGATCCAATTTTACCCCCCCCCCCGACTGCTCCCCAAGTAATACCATGAAACATATCTCCCCAACTATCACTAGGAAGCAGGTCCTAAATGCACTCTTTGAGTCTAAAAACATTGCATTGATGAGCCCCAATAACATCCCAGGATGCCTCATAAATAGACTGAAGTATGACTTTACTGGATGTTTGGAGTCACTATTTAACCATAGCCACCAGATATGCTTTGTGCCATGTGAATTGAAGACTGCACTGGTCATCTCTCTACACAAGGATGATTCAACAATGGACCCTTGAAACTACAGGCCCATAAGTCTGACTAGTCTCATATGCAAAGCCATGGAAAGAATTATCATGGAATGAGTAATTATGACACAGGAAACTTTCAGACACTAGATTCAATCTAGTTTGACTTTGTCAAAGGCAGATCATGCTTACTCAAACCAAACCAAGTATACAAAGCCATATAAAACATGCTTACCTGTTAGAAATGTCCCTCTTAAAAATATGATCATAAGTAGCAACAGTTGAAAATAATATATCCCTTCCAAAGCATATATGGGCAACATTTAAGGTGGTGAGTGCATATTTTAAGTGACTGGTGGGGGTTCAGGACAACAACATAAAGTTTGAGTACGACATAATTTTTGGCAACACCACAGCTGTCCACACACTTCTTTCTATTCGAAATCTTTTCCTTTCTCAGCTGTCTCCTTACTGCTGACTACATGCCCTTTACTTCATTATGCTTGGGAACACTATGACAGCCTTTGAAATAAAAGTGAAAGTCTATGGAATATTATGAGCATGCATAGATCAAAGCTACACTAGTCTCAAAAATAATAACCCTAAAATGTCCTGGTAGGAACTCAGCCATCACGCAGATAAAAATGTTTATCAAAATAATAATATTACCCATTAAAATGCATTGCAAACAAACTTGACAGCTTGGCAAATCAATGAAGTCCCACTTTACTGGGACAGGAATATGTTTTCATGAAAACCAAAGCCTTCTACAGTCTTTGATCTCAAAGTGTACTACCACCTTCTGTTTAGCCCCATAATATTACCTATCATCAAAAAATGTTCAAAGCCATTTGTCTCTAGAGCTTCCCATGGTCAGATGGACTTTGCAAAATCTCCTACATGGCTTGAATATTTTCATCTCCACTTTCCTGCAGTACATAGCATTTTCTTGAAATTAGAAATCATCCCAAAACTATGGAAAGAGCCACTATAATTCTCAAGCCAAGAACGCATCCTAACTTTCCCCAACTAAGCCATAGCACTCACTCTATATTTTGCCCTCACTAAAATCTTGCAGAAACTATGTTAATACACTTAAAAAAACAGAATAAATGAATTTGCTCTGTCCATAGCAGCACATCTGTCACAAAGGCCATAGTAGCCATGCAGTCCTCTTCTCATATACCATCAATATTTTTAAACAAATGAAAATGAAAAAATTAATGCTAACTCCATCTAACTCCATCTATTGCTGGAACACCTTGAGAATAAAAACATCTTTGTGAGGGTACTATTCATTGACTTCAGCTCTGCTTTTAACACAGTCATCCACTTCATCTGGTAATGAAGCTACTCCAACTGGGCGTCAACACTCCACTTTGTAACTGGATTCTTGACTTTCTCACAGACAGACCTCAGAATGTGTGTACAGGAAATAACTCCTCAGATAGCATCACTCTTAACACTGGAGTTCCACAAGGATGTGTACTACGTCCCTTGCTGTTCACCCTGTTAACACACGATTGTACAGCCAGGTAAAATACAAATCACATCATCGTTTGCTTATGACATAACTGTGGTGGGCCTCATCAGTAATGACGATGAAACAGCGTATAGAGAGGAGGTAGAGCAACTCATTACCTGGTGTGGAAGTAACAACTTAGCACTAAATGTGAACAAGACAAAAGAGATAATTGTGGACTACAGGAAAAATCGCAAGGATCTCCCCTCACCATCGATGGGGAAACAATTGAAAGAGTGAGAAGCACAAAGTTTCTGGGAGTGCACATCGATGAGGACTTGTCTTGGTACACTGATACAAATGCCATAGTCAAGAAAGCACACCAGAGGCTGCACTTTTTAAGAAGCCTGAGGAGGATGAATCTCCCATTGACAGTTCTCACTACCTTCTACAGGGGTACTATAGAAAGCATCCTGACGAACAACCTTGTAATATGGTATGGAAGCTAGTCTACCTCTGAGCTCAAATCCCTCCAGAGTGTGGTGAAGACAGCTGAGGGGATCATTAAGACCACCTTACCACCTATCCACAACTTGTACTTATCCAGATGTCTCAGCAGGACCAAAGGAATAATTAAAGACTGCGCTCACCCTGCTTACAGACTGTTCCTGCATCTATCATCCGGAAAGTGCTTCTGAAGCATACGTTGCAGAACTACAAGATTCAGGAACAGCTTCTTCCCTAATGTCATCTGGCTACTGAACTCTAATAACCACTACACTCCATGATGTCCACCTGGGTCAATAGAAACTGTCTCAATATGTGCAAGAACCTGGTTACCAGTCTCATCTAATACTTAGTGCAATATTCATCACAACTGTAACTTATAGGCCATCTAGGGCAGTAGCAATGCAGTAAAACATCTCCTCTTTCAGTGCAATGCATGCAAATTCATAAATTAACCATAGTGCAATACTCTAAGGTCCATAGTGCAATACTTTAATGTTCACCGTGCAATACTCAATGTCTCATTCTGTGAAAGGATCAATGCGATGTCTTAACCAAGTACCTGTGCAATACTACAGTCTCATGCAAGTAAGTGTTCAGTTCAAAAAGTGTTACATTGTGTTTCTAATTATGTGCAATATTAGTCTGTCTACCTGCATGTCTGTGATGTAACAGCCAGGTGTTACATGTGTAAATGCCTATGAAGATAGTCTATATGTTGTCTGCACATTGAGTCTGGAGATATGGAATTTTGTTCAGTTTTTGCACTTGTGTGATTTCTGAATGACAATAAAGTTTACTTTGACTTATGACTGACTTTAACAGTAGCTATACTCATAGAAGCAGCCAAAGTCTTTAACATTGTGTGGAATTATAAGCTATTATAAACCTTACCACATTTGGCCTGGACACCACTGTCTGTTCCAGCAATTGCATCAAAATCTTTCCTTTTGAGTATTTTTCAAAATGCAGTTTCCCTGCTA